>NC_081517.1:11657123-11837123 GCF_030273125.1 Centropristis striata
CTATTTATATAAACTTTATGTCCATTAGTGACGCAGACTGTTACTGATACTATTAATCTTAAATTAAGCTTTATTAAACAATTAAACATGTTTTCTGTGGCACCTTATCAAACTGAATAATTACATTATTATTTTTTAAGTTTAAAAAAAAATGATATTTTGCTATTTTCTTTGGTAATTGACTCAAACTTCAGCTTGACATATGTGTTCTCTTCATAAACGGGGATTTCTTCTGGAAGCGAAAACAAGTGTCTGAGTTTAACAGTGGGTGTATCAAATTAACATGTTGACCGTGTAATAGAATACAATTAATAAAAAAGGGGAACTCAATCACCGCAATACACACTTTTACAATATGTATACCATATGGTATTTGTTCCCCTAAATATATTTAAAAAATCAGAACATGAAATAAATGAAGTGATTAGTTTTCTGCAACAGTAGAGATGATCAGAGGTGCAGAATTTTTACCACCCTCATTATCACAGGGACTGAAGTATGGGAAGAGTTTCTCAGTGAAGGAGCATCCAGTAAAGGAGTAGATCAAAGCTGCAGCATCAACATCATAAAAGGAGACCAGACCCTCCTCATAATCCACAAACACCCCCACCTTCTGAGGAGGAGACTTCAGAGAAAGACGGACTGAAGGGCCAGCAAGAGCTTTGTACTTATTTCCATTTCTCAACCATATAGTGCAGAAACCATTCTGAGGGTTCAGTATGATTTTCCCCTTCCTGTGGATCGACTCTCTGGCCACTCCTAAATCCCAGGCAGTCTTTCCTTTAACTTGAACCTCAAAATAAAATCTGCCTGAAGAGAAACTCTGCTTTCCTAAAACAATATTATAAATGGAAAATCTCTTTGGATTGTCTGGAAGATTCTTCTTCACATCACCATGTTTCACTTGTTTCCCACCATCAGACAGGATCAATTTAGGATGTGCTGTATCAGGATCAAGAGTCACATCCACTGCATACTGCTGGACCCTCTTCAGCTCAGCTTCAAGCAGCTTCTTCATCTGTTTACTGAGTGTCTCCTCCAGCTGAGCCACAGCTCTCACAACAGTCCCCTCATATGATGGACGGATGCTGACCTCTGTCCAGTCCTTGGTGGGTGTTGGGTGGTGGGTGTTTAGGGACTGGACACTCTGGAGGAGATGGAGGTGGTCTTCAGAGCGTGAGAGCTGCTCCACCTCAGTGCCCCTCCTCTTCAGCTCACAGATTTCCTGTTCCAGCTCTTTGATGAAGCCTTCAGCCTGTTTTTCAGTTGTTTTCTGCTTCTCTTTGATGGTTTTGATGAAATTAGCTTGGCCTCTCTCAACAGACTCCTTCAGAGCAGTGAAGACCTGAACTCCTTCTGATATCTCTCTGTCTGCATCTTTCTCACTGAGGTCGACTGAGTGTTTGATCTCCTGAATCTTCAGTTGTCTCTTCTGGATCATTTGCTGAATTTCAGCCTCTGTCTTTCCCAGCTTAGCCTTCTTTTGTTCATATTCTTCTTTCAGAGGAACAACATCATGCATCTTGTGGTCTGAAACAGTGCAGAGCATGCAGACACACGTCTGGTCGGTCTTACAGAACAGCTCCAGAGGTTTATCGTGCTTCGTACACATCCTGCCTTCCAGGTTCTCCACAGCGTTGATCAGCTGATGTCTTTTCAGGCCTGACATTGTCAGATGAGGCTCCAGGTGAGTCTCACAGTAGGAGACTAGACACACCAGGCAGGACTTCAGGGCCTTCAGTTTGGTTCCAGTGCAGACGTCACAGGGAACTTCTCCTGGTTCGGACACTTGTTGCTCTGAGCTGCTGCTGCTGCTGCTGGCTTTCTGTTGAGCTGACTGTCTGATCTGAACAATCATCTCGGAGAACAAAGTGTTGACTTGCAGCTCAGGTCTTGTGTTGAAATCTTTGTTACACATGGGACACAGGTACTGGTCATTTTTGTTCCAGTGTGTGTTGATGCAGTTTTTGCAGAAGTTGTGTCCACACGGTGTGCTGACAGGATCAGTGAACATATCCAGACAGATGGAGCACAGGAACTGATCTTCAGACAGCAGACAGTTGATAGTCGCCATAATTTCGAACTGCAAACAAATTAAAAGCAAAGACAACAATATTTTGAATGGCCCAGTTCTTGATAATTTGTTTAAAACGTGGCAGATAGTTTGCAAAGAACACTCAAATATATTTTCCTTCATTGACTGAATTTGGCAGATGTTGGGATCTTGCCACATGTGAATTTTGGTTCATTTATGGATTTGAACTGATGTAGATTAAAATGCAGTGACATTTTCATTCCCGTCTCAAATTGGCATCTGGTCTCTCCATTTCGGTACTCTGGCGAGAAATCTCCTTCTCTAATCCCAGCATGCCTGGAGTTCATGACCCCTACAGATGTGTGAGCCCCTCATTGGTCAGGAGACCTCTGACACTACATTGGGTCTACTGTAAAATCAAGACTTTTCCCCTTATCCCATGGCCCTGTCTCCTCCAGAGCCCCCCCTCACCTCCTGCATCAAGTTTGAGGTCTTGCAGAGATCTCCCTACTTAGCCTACTCTCCAGACTGCTCTGCACATTAAAGTTGGATTAGTCAACAAAGTTCACTGCAACAGCCAGAGAAGACTGCCTAAACAAATAAGAGTGAGCAAAACTTAATTTGCAAGACAGCTTTTTTGCAAGTTACTCTCTTGGTTTCTTCGCCTGATAATGTTGATGATAAACGAGGTGAAAAAAGAGGGATTGATGCAGTGGAGGATGGAGGGACAAACAAGCAATTATGACTTGTTTGTTACAAACATCTTTAATAACTTCACATCATCGAAATGTCCCCATTTATTTAAATGAGATCATCCTTCTCAAAATTCAAAACATGTTTTATCTTTAGGAATATTCTGCTTCAAATCATTATTTCTGCCATTTAGCCTTTCAAACAGCACCATCATTTAAAACTTACTTAAACTCATATGCTTCTAAAGTTTATTTAGTAAAAAATAAAACAATAATAAAAACGTTGTTCAATCTAATAATAACATCCCATATAAAAAATATAATCAGCATGAGTAGCATGTTAAACACATTAAGATCTGCTCATTTGATGATCAACACTTTGCATTTCATCTAGCTGCTTCACATTAAAAGCATGCCATTGAATTGTTAGTAGAAGACTTTTATTTTGAAGCAGCCAGAGGAAATAAAAGAAGGAAAGTAGGTGTGACAGATTCAGTCCCAAGTGAGTGAAGTCCTGAGAACGGACACAGAGAGACTGTTGAAAGCTGTTAAAGTGGGCTGCTGTACAGTGGACCTGTGGACAAACAGCCACCGTTATATTGTAACAACTGAACAACTATAATGTGAAAAGAGAGGAACTTCCTGCCTGAGGGGAGCTGAAGTTTTGTATTAATCCTGGTTGTTGAAAGTATAAATATGATCAGCTGTACTCACCAGTGTTTGGCAGAGACTCTGCTGTGTTGTTGACAAAGACCTGATGAAGTCAGTTTGATCTTTCTTTCAGAGAGAAACAGAGACTTGTCTGGACTGCAGTGAGAATGACACTCTGACAGACTTAACTCTCATTTCTGGAGTGTGACGCTGCAGCTCTCCTCTTTCCACTGTTGCTCCTCCTCTTACTGCAGCTCTGCTGTTTGGTTTCCTCCCTCTGATTTAAACACTTATTGTGAAATAGCAGATTGGTCTGTGGAGCCAAGGAGGTGCTAAACCCAACAGGTAGGAGGAGGAAGTGTTTGAAAGTAGAATAGCAGAAACTTTGTAGTTAGATTTTTATTTCAGGACTTTTACTGTGACTCAGCACATTAAAGTGACTCAGATGATAACTAACCTTCTGTTCAAAACTCCTGCAAACATTACCACTAATGTTTGGTGTGAAAATGCTCTCGTTAGCACTGTGTTTGTGTTGTTTACATTCTGTCTGCACAGATTAGTATCTTATCCTTCCCTTTTTCCGTTTTCCGTTTATTTTGGTCAATACATGTCATTAAAACAGAAGTAACAAACCAGAAAAAAAACATTGATCAAAGTAAACAATAAGTAAACAGAGAAAGAAAATTGATAATAGACATTTGGACCGAAAAGGCGTAGGCTGAAGCATAGCTTATTATGCCTACCCTGTTAGAACTCAAGTTTGTACTCAAGTAAAAATTAGAAATGTACAATCTGTTAATTTAATTAATTAATAAAAGAAATAAGCAGTCAAAAAAGAGAGAAAAAAAGAAGCTGCTTGATTTTTCTTTTTTTTCTTCTTCGCCTTCCTTCCTCTTCTCCTTTCCCTTCTTCCTCCTTTCTTCCTTAAAAAAGAAGAATAAGAAGAAAATAATATATAATAAAAAGGAAAAAAAAGACAATCAAACATACCAAACAAAACAAAAATAGTAGCCGCATAGCATGTGTCACCACTCATTACTCTAACTTATATAAATTAATCATCCTGTTTTTTCTTCAAATACAATAATAATAACTAGAAAATTTCCTCTGGGGAAATTCTGAAAGGGCCACGGGGGCTACTGTCGGTGTGTGTACACTATGATGAGATTCTTCAGAGATTTCAAACTATGCCCTTTAACCTCAAAATATGTGTGTGTGTGTGTGTGTGTGTGTGTGTGTGTAATTAAAATCACATAAAGTTACCTGTGTGTGTGTGTGCACGTGTGTGTTTGAAGCATTTGTATGCATGTGTGAGGAGTGTGCCCGCTTACGTGCATGTGTGTGTGTGTATGTATCTGTAACTGTAATCACATCAAAGATCAAAGGCAATCAGATCAAAGCAATCAACAGAATTAACGAAATCTTCCTGCGTTTTTAATATGGGACCCAATGAGGCTGTTGGTGCGTGTTGGTGGTGCATCTGTGCGTCCTACGCCCAAACTATAACTCTGACAGCTTTACCAGAGGATTGAGGAGTGAGAAGACAAATTTTCCTACGTTTCTATGTATAAATTATTTCTGTAGAGTGAAATTTGTGGCCTGGAGCGCAGTTTTCAAATTTATTTTTTGACAGTTTTTTCTCTCCCTCTACACTCTGGCGATGATGTCACACACTGTGGCACGAACATTCCGTGCAATACACACCCATTATAATCTCAGAATTTCTCCAAAAATTATCATGGTCATTGAACAGGGATTGATAAAAAACTATATGACCTATCGAAACGTGGATTAATACACCGATACACAAGACTTGTGTCTACTGTTTAAAGTTCAAATGGAGTTTCTAGGTGAAATTATGCCGGAGAAGTATACGTTTAAAAATCTCCAATTATTGTTCTTTTTCGCTCATTTTTTGTCGTCCGTCCCATTCATTTCAATGCAAAATTTTGGGTCGTTTTTTGCGACTTACGTCGCGAAAAATTCGTTTTCTGTAGAGAAAAGTAATAGCACACTGATCCCGATCAAACCGCACGTTTTAATGTATAATTTGTCCTGCAACTCTTCAAGTTGTGGGACTAGTAGCAGGACGAAATTGCGTCCGGAAGAGGAAGAAGAAGAAATCCACAGTATAACAGTAGTGCTTGGTGCGATTGCCCCGAGGCCCTAATAAGAAGAAGAACCAGATGGTGAGTTCTATTTTAGAATGAAGAGGCAAAAATAATTATTTGGATATTATTTGTCTTTCTCTCAGTCACACACACACACACACACACACACACACACACACACACACACACACACACACTGAGGGAGGGACAAGGAGGAGTTTATTCCGGTTGCCAGGAGATTTTGGTGATGATTTGAGTCAAGTTGGACAATATTGAGACCGGAATGACAACCTGTCCTTCAAAATAAAAGCGAACTGCAGACTTCAGAATGAATCTGATGGGCTGTCGTGATTTGTTTTGACTGTAAAAATATAATTATCACACAAAATGTTGTAAAGAATGAAAATTTGAATTAATTTGGAGTATTGAGTTGAGTATTTTATTAATTGTATGCGTTTTCATCACAATAAAGTAAAGTAAATAAACAACCATATATATATTTAGTAATATGTGTAACATATATAATATGTTATTTTGAAGTTGACCTTGGCAAATAAAAACGACCACATCATTTAGATGCTGATACTTTCTTACTTTTATTTCAGTACAAAGTTTGAATGCAGGCATTTGCAAAAAAAAAAGAAGAAGCACATAACAAACAATTACCATGCAATAAAGAGGGGAACAATAATAAATAAATGTATCTTGTTTTTTATGTTAAATCTCGACCTGAAAAGTAACTAAAGCTGTCAGCTAAAGATTAAGTTACATGAGTTACATAAAATAAAAATACTCAAGTAAACAATGGTGGAAGAAGTATTCAGATTACTTTACTTCAGTTACTTACTCACTTACTTCAAAAGTATCAAAATGTACTTAAATTAGCAAAAGTAAAAGTACTCGTTATACAGAATGGAACCACTCAGATTGTTTTATATATCTCAAATATATTATTTGAATATTATTATTGATAGTAAAAGTACAAAAGTATATAAATATACTTTATGTGTCAAAAGTAAGAGTGCTCGTTATGCAGATTGTTTTATATATTCCAAATATATTGTTTGTTATTATTATTGATGCATTTATGTAAGCAGCGTTTTGATTTTCTCAAGGTTTAGGGCTCATTTAACTACTTAATATACTGTTTAATCATTTTAAATGTATCATGTATTTTCTGTTAAATCTCGACCTGAAAAATAATTAAAGCTGAATGTAGTGGAGTAAAAATATAAAATTACATAAAAAGGAAATACTCTAACTCAAGTACAGTTCTTGAGTAAATATACTTAGTCATATTCAACCACTATATTTGATTAATAAATATCCAATTTAATGATTCCACACCAGGCTCCTGCAGTGTAACCAATAACACTTTATTGTGAAAAACTCGTAGCGGAAACGCGGTTGTTGCCGGCAGGTGAGCGGTCTGCGCGGACTGAAGGACTGTGATGCAAACACAGTCCCGGTCAGACGGATCCTGGATGCTGAGCAGGATTAGCGCCCAGCAGGAGCGCTTTGTTTCCCGCAGCAAGGTTTTATTTCGGCTGCACGCTTTCCCGTTTCCGGTCGCTTCCGAAAACATCCTTTTTTTAAATTTTATTTTGTCATTTATTTACGGATCTTTCTGCAGAGAGACTCACAGGCCCGCTGCTGCACCGCAACAGGTCGACATGCAAATATTAATAATGATGAATGCGATGTGAATGAGGAGCAGGAGGAGACAGACGGAGCAGCAGGAGAAGGAGCAGGAGGAGCAGGAGCAGGAGGAGGCTCTGAAGGTTTAATGGTTTCAGCTGCAGTCCGGATGCGACAGCGCGGAAAACTGCCAACATGATGCCGGTGAGTGTGAAAACACTTATTCATCCTCTCACCTGGAACTGTCATTAATAAAATTATTCATACTATTAATATTATTATTAACCACTCACCTGTTCTCCCCGGTTTCATTATAGGGGGACAGGGGGCGTTGAGGGGGACATAGCAGTAACATATAAGTTATTTAAGTTATTTTACAGGAATTTACTCGTTTTTTTCTAAATTAAGTGCATAAAAATATTTTTATTTCAAATATTAACAATAAAAATGTGAACGTTTATATCTATATTCTATTAATAGTTTAATGGTCTTTAAAATTACAGTGAATTCTATGTAAATATATATATATATATATATATATATATATATATAAACTTTAAATTTAATGTAAAAATTAATCTTAAAAAAAACAAAAAACAGAAACAAAAACAGTAAAAAGCCTGTCAGAAGTCACCGTCATATTAAAGTAAAAAATAACTTTAGTTATTCTACACATATATAAATATATATGTATATGTGTATATGTGTATTATATATATATATATATATATATATATACACACACACACACACACACATATATATATATATATATATATATATATATATATACACACATATATATATATACATACAAATACACATATACACACACACACACACATATATATATATATATATATATATATATATATATATAATTAAATACAGGTATTAACTGTATATTATCTGTATATCTACAGAAATTATCTGGTAAATAACTTACAATTGTTTACTCTTATTTGCAGTTTTCATTCTGTAACTGTCACCATAGAAACAGGCACCGTCTGTGCAGAGTAAAAACAAAAATCATATTATTATTTTTCATAAATTCGTGAAATAATTCAATATTATGTTACAGGGTTTTTCTTGTTTTGTCTTTTTCTAAATTAAGTGCCTACATTTTTAAATACAAATTTTAACCATAAAATGGAAGTTAAAAGCTGTAAATTAATATAATGTAATAATACATTATAGATGTTTTTACAGTGTTATTTAAGCTTAATGGTCTTCAAAGTTAAATTACTGTGATTACAGTTCTACGTAGAAATACAAAAAAATGCAAGATGTTGCTGAATGTAAAATGAAGGAAACTTTCTTAGAAATAAAACGTATAGATAAAATGTATGTAAATAGACTGAAAAGTCTGACAGCAAAAGTTGCCGAACAGTTACTATCATGTTATATATGAATATATACAGGTATTTACCGTATATTATCGGTATTTTTAAAGAAATTATCTGTAAAATAACTTCCGGTTGTTTACTGTTATTTTACTGGAAGTGTTTGACAACTTTTGCTCTTGCTTTTTTACATTTTGTTTTACATAAAATTACATACAAACATAAAAGCTTTACTGTAAAAAAATCCCAGAAAGTTTCCTTAATTTTACATTCAGTAATATGATGTGTATTTTTTGCATTTTTACATAAAATTCACCGTAATTTAACGTTACCATTTAGCAATTAAATAATACTGTAAAAAAAAAAGAAGTCCCATTAATAATTTCAGCGAAGCCAAGTAATTTACTTAAATTTGTTATTTGCACTTAATATTAAAAAAACAAGAAAACGTCTCTGAGATCAGCTCTGTGTGTAACTCTAATAATAACACAGCACCATTGTTCCATTGTGTTCCTGGTGAATGGAGGAACTCCCCGGTTTAAATGGAAAAAAAGAGAGTTTGACCTTTTCTTCTACACTGCAGTGCTGCTAAATTCTCCGTTTTATTGCTTCTGAACCGTTTGACATTTTGGGTTTTGGTCGTGGTGGATCAGAGAGACATCACGCTCCTCTCTGTCTGTCTGTCTGTCTGTCTGTCTGTCTGTCTGTCCTGCCTCTCACTGCAGAGAGGCTGGGAGGCAAAAAAACTTGTCAGTAGGCCATGATTCCCTGAATAATAACATGACTGGACCGACAGTTCATGAGAACATAAAGGTTCTTCCCCCCTGTTCCCTCCAGTACGAAACAAAGGAAGGAAGCTGAGCAAAACAAAGAAAAAAGTTATACATTTACAAGAAAATCACAAGTTTTATGACGAAAAAAAAAAATCACAAATTCACAACAAAAAAATACAAATTTATGAGAAAACATCACAAATTTAGGAAATTTTTTTTTTTTTTTTTTTTTTTACATATTTACGAGACAAAAATTTCAAATTTATGAGAGAAAAATACAAATTTAAGAGAAAAAACTCACAGATTTACAAGAAAAAAACACAAATTTAAAACAAAAAACCCTAAGCCCATTGGTTCCTTCTAAAACACAAACAAACAGTTTTGTTTTTTTAAAACAGCTGCTCACTGGTTGAAAACGATGCATTTGTTTGGGACTATTTTCGGCGGCGGATGAATCCCCATTTGTTGCTGTGGTGACTGTTTCAGCTCTATAGCATGGAGGAAGAAGACGATCAGTAGTCGATACGTTCGCTGCTGGTTTGGGTGTTTTGTGGGATTAGTTGATGAGAATATAGAATATCCTGAGACTTATCCTTTAAGCTCTGACCCCTGTCACGCAGGAGACACGACACCATCAACTGGAAATCATCTTGAATCAGAAGCCAATCCAGCTAGTCACAATCCAGTTTCTGTCTCAATCTGTGTTTAGGAAATCGTACGTTTGGATTCTTGTAGCTTACAAACCCACGGCTCATGGATTCAACCACGAAACCTAAACAAATGAATAAATACATTTCTCAGAGAGTAGTCTCATTACCACAACGAAAAACAGTTGATGAAGGTTATTATATTTAACTAAAACTACAATAAAAAAAAAAAAAAGTAGGTGTGAAAAATAATTGTGCTTTTTAGTGTTTTAACATGTGTGACACTTGTAGAAATGCTAGTGTTTATATATAAATTACATTTTATTCCAATTTAAAAAAATATATATTTGGGCAGAATCTCTCTGCAGCTGGTAGTTTTACGTATTTTTTAATATTTTTATTTTTGGCAATTTTGTGCCTTTTTAAATATTTTTTTTACATTTTTCTTACATTTTGTGGTGGACTTTTTGGTAATTTTGTGACTGTTTTTGGTAATTTTATGTCTTTTTTTGTCTTTTTTGATTTTATTTTTTTAAATGTAATTTTGTGCCTTTTTATATTGTTTACATCATTTTTGTCGCTATTTAGTGACTTTTTGGTAATTTTGTGACTCTTTGATCATTTTGAGACTGTTTTTGGTAATTTTGTCTTTTATTTTACAACATTCGTGACACTTGTGGGCAATTGTAAAAGTGTTTATACATAAATTATTTTTTATTCACATTTTTAAAAATAATCTGGTCAGAATCTCTCTGTAGCTCAGCCGTTCACACCTACTATTATTATTAATTTATTACTGGAAATATCTCGACCACATGTGGACTGAAGAACTTGCTTATAATTGGAACTAATGAATATTATAATGACAGCATTGTTTCCTTTTGTTTCCTTAATAAACTGTGTGAGTGCTCACATATTATACCTAATATATTTCAGTATAATATACTCTGCTACAGGTAAAATGCTGCATTCAAATCTGACTGCAGTACAAATGTACGAGCATAAAAAAATACTGAAAGTTTCAAAAATAAAACTAGTCATAATGCCATGATAATAGTAATAATAATAATAATAATAATAATAATAATAATTTATCAGAGAGATTCAACTTTTTTTCTGATTTCTGTCATTCTAACTGTGTTATTCTGCACAAAGACATGTTTGAGTTGTTCTGATTGTGCTGATTTCATAGAGCTGCAGGACTTATAGATTTATAGAGATTTTATATGTTGCAGTAAAACATGAGGACACAGACAGGAGAATGTAAAAAGAGCAAAAAAAATGTGAAAAACTCACAAATTTTCTGACATTTTTCATTTAGAAATGTGTAATTTCACATTATTTTAGACCATTTCAGTGTGCAAACATTTGGTAGAAGCTCAAGCAATTGAATAAATTAAATTAACTAATAAATTCATCTATTTATTTATTTGAAATCTATTTATTTAAATGTAATAAATGTGGAAACATGTGGCATAGTTTCCATTTTATTCCAAATATCATAAAATACGTTTTTAACTGTTATTGTGCACAGAGTTTGAGTTGTTCTGATTGTGCTGATTCCATAGAGCTGCAGGACTTATAGATTTATAGCATTTATAACATCAAACATTCAAACGAAATTTGTAGCAGTAACAAGTTATTTTACAGGAATTTACCCATTTTCTTAGAGAAATTAAATGCATAAAAATATTTTTATTTCAAATATTAATTATCCGTATTTTTAAAGAAATTATCTGTATAATAACTTATGGTTATTTACTTTTATTTCAGTTTTATTCTGTAACTGTCACCATAAAAACAGGCACTGTCTGTGTAAAAACAAAAACAAAAAAAAAATGTAAAAGATTTTTCTTGTTTTTTCTAAATTAAATGCCTACATTTTTAATACAAATTTTAACCATAAAATGGAAGTTAAAATATGTAAAGTAATATAATGGACTTTTTTTTATTATTCAGTTCATGGTCTTGAAAGTTTTACAGTTAATTACAGTTCATTCTTTGTAGAAAACAAGACAAAAAAGACACATCATATTACAAAATGTTTGAAACAACTTTCTGTTTTCTTACAGTAGAAAAAAATGAATGAATTTAAATAAACTGAAAAGTCTGACAGCAAAAAATAAATAAATAAATAAATAAATAAATATATATATATAAATATATATATATATATATATATATATATATTTTTAAATAATTTATCCGTAAAATAACTTTCAGTTGTTTACTGTTATTTGACGGGGAGTGTTTGACAACTTTTGATTTTCCAGATGAGACTCTCTCGTGTGGTTTCTGCTGTTTCTATCATCAGCGTGTTGGATGATAAATGAGGAACATGTGGAGGTGGGAGAGGAACTGAGAGCTGAACTTCTGCTGTTATTCAGACAGACGAGAGGAAGAGACTGACTCAATGTTTCTTCCCTCTTCATTACCCTGCATCCTCATCATCTGCAGGCTGGGCTCAGTGAGCTCGCTGCTTGGTTACTGTTGCCACAGTGACCAGAAACACACGCGCGCGCACACACAGACACACACACACACACAGACACTGCTCAAGGTCATATGGGAACAGTGTTGTGTTTATTCCTCGGGCGAGGAGGAAGTGCAGCGTGGAAGTTGTAACCTTCGTGTTCCTTTTTCAGAATCAGGTTGAAATCTCACGTTCGGTTCCTGTGATTGTCGTGTTTGTAAGGTTTTTGTTGTTGAGTTTTCTGTTCTCTTGTCAGGCGTCTCGACGTGCTTTCACACCTGACTCAGACGGACCTGCATGGTGTGAAAGATAACATGAGGGAACATTTCCAGGGAAATTGCCATGCAGAAGACCAGAAAACACTGGTGACAAACAAAGGTTGTTAAAATTCTACAATCAAATCAAAAATCAAATCAAATCAAAATTACTTTATTTATCCCCAGGGTAGATTCAGTGAGTGTGTTAGCTCTGTTTGAATGAGACAGTCTGTTGGCTGTAGGAGCGAAGGATCTTTTGAATCTCTTCGTCCTGCAATGGAGAGAGAGGAGCCGTCCACTGCTGTTTTTTGGTCCATAAAGGTTTTGTGTAGCGGATGATCCGGGTATTTCGAGATGGACTTGAACATCTTGACAGGTCATCTCTCCACCACCTCCTCCAGTGTGTCCAACCTGGCTCCAACCACAGAACCAGCTCTTTAGACCAGTCTGTCCAACCACCTTGCATCTCTGTGTCTGATGCTGCCTCCCCAGCAGACTGCAGCATAAAACAACACACTACCACCACAGACACAAGTGCTTTATAGGTTGCAACAGCGGTCAGTGAGATACTTGTCGTAGTCGTCAGTGTAGATCAAGAGTGAAGGTGTTCAGTAAAGAGTTGGTCTTCAGTCTCTTCTTAAAGATTGAGAAGGACTCAGCGGAACAGATGGAGTTTGGAAGTTCGTTCCACCACCGGGGAACTACAGAGGAGAAGAGTCTGGTTTGAGACGCAGAGGCCTTCAGCGTAGGAGGAGCCAGACGTCTTTCACTCCAAGAGATGGGTCATGAGTGTTGGGTATGTGACCCATCAACTTGACTTTATTACCAGATAACGTCTCTTTCTCACGCTCTCTTACACCTTTTCAACCAACATGAACCTAGTTCTGGTGCTGGTTTGCATTTGGTTCAGTCGGTTGTGAACCGTTTGCTTTTCCATGCTTTACGTCGTCGTCTGAATACGTCTCCACTGGCATCTACACACGACTGGTACAAACATCTGATCTGCTCGTTTTGGTTGATATGGACAAATATTTCGTTCATATGAACAATGTGAAAATGTTAATGTTGGATGTGGTTGTAAGCTATTGTGAGCCTGTATCAATCACTTTAAAGTTAAACAAATCAAATCAAATGAATGCAGGTTTTCTTTGGTCCTGTTGGTCAGATAGCCTTGCCTTGGACTTGCCTCTCTCTGTGCTGTAGGCCTGAACTGATGATCAATCGATCAGTTGGCAGATCCTATCCAGCTCTCTGTGCTTGGACGATTTTTTTTGCCAGAAAAACTCTGCCACGCTCCTTTTGGACTGCGGCATTCATGGGTCGGTTTGGAGCTGGAGCCTCATCTGGAACCAGTTCTTCGACAGCTAAAGAACGGCTCTCTGCAGGAAAACTGGTTCCAGAGCGTCACCGACTCTCTGCTGGTCTCCAACCACGAACCTCTTACACCAGGGGCTGGGGGCGGGGCTATCTGACCAACAAGACCAAAGAAAACCTGCATCATTAATTTTCTGCGTTTATTACACACCAAAGTCTAACATCAACATGTTACGTTCAGTGTTAAAGATCGTGATCTCCAACGTGTTGGTTGTGTTTGGTGAAGGTTTCGGCTCAAACTGCAGCTCGTAATGCTCAGTTCTGATTCTTTTTGTTTCATTGTTTTTATATACTTTTTTTTTCAGTATTTAGGGTTTATAATTTACTGTTGGCTGCCGTCTCTCAGCCCTTTGGTTCACTGAAACACAAACATATAGTTTTGGTTTTTAAAACAGCTGCTCACTTTGTTTAGGACTATTTGCAGCAGCAGATAAATCCACTGATTTTTTACATTTTTTATTGATTTTATATTAATTTCTTATAAGTATTCAGGGTTTATACTTTACAGTTAGTCAGTTGCGTTTTTGCTTCTATTTAACCTCTTTTCTTACCTGCACATTTTCACCTAAACCCCTATTACAATCATACTCAAGTCAAATTAAAGCCTTGAAAAGTTTGGAGGATGCATGGTCTTGATCTCATTTGAGAGGTAACACTCACATTTTTTCCCCAAACAGTCAGAATGACTTTAGGTGCTGCAGGCTTTGAGTAATGCAAGTAAGAACACAGTTAAACTTGTCCAGCTGAATATGTTTGCCTGCAGCTTATTATATCTGTGAAATCTTCATTGTTCAACACAATGGGACGAAGGAGAAAGTCTTACCTGCTGCTAGTGGAAATTTGATGATGATACTTTAAAAACGCTTGGTAACCATGTTGACACATCCCGGATAAAACGGTCATAACTGTTTAATGTTTCAACCAACAGTCGTCATGTTGGGCTCTAATGGAAAGTGACAATGTGAGGAATCTAATCCCATCACATTATTCATTGTCAGTAGTGACACATAGTCTCTGTCACATTTTCTAAACTAAAAAACTGTTCAAAAGGTCTAATGGTAGAAGATAAAAGTTTATAAAAACACAGAGAAAATAATGAATGCTGAGTTTAGAGTTTTTAATAAAATGTATTTGTTTAATTCCTCCTTTTGCTGAGCATGTTGATTTTATTGGTAGAGGTTGGTTGGTTGTTGAGCAAAATTTGATGTAAACAAAATTAAATTAAATGTAAGTCACTCAAAAAAATATAAGTTGCGTTAATAACCTGATTCCACAAAACGTGAGCCACAAAAGTTACGGAAAAAATGTAAGTTATGGTAAAATGTAATAAACCTAGATCAGGTTAAAAAAAATGTGACATAAAAAAAACTTTAAAAATGTAAGTTACATAAACACATAGTCACTATGGGAAAAACATTTTTGTGCTCGTTTTCATTTACAAACTAAAAAACAGTCCAAAAGGTCTAAAGGTAGAAATTTTAGTTAGTTTAGTGTTTTTTTAAATTGTTTTTTCTTAATTAATTGATTTATTTCTCCTTTTGCTGAGCATGATGTTTTATTGGTAGAGGTTGGTTGTTTGTTTGTTTAAAGTTCTGGGCTCGTCCTGCGTCCTGTGCTGACTCCACTCAGCTGACGGTGAGCAGCTAACTGGATTAGTGATGCTTCGTCTCATTGTGCAGCTTTAATCTACGTTAGCATGCTGCGCTAACATTTAGCACGGCAGTGTCATCAGTGACGACTCGTTAGGAGGCCAACGGGCCGGTTCATCGTTCTGGTCGTGACCTCGCTGTGACCCACAAACTGAACAAAACAAGCAGTTAATTAGTGACGAGGAGATCTGTGTGTGTGTGTGTGTGTGTGTGATGAGATTCAGACAGCCAATCAGAGCTCAGAGTCGGCTGCTCGGCGTCCTGTGTGGATGTTGTTGACCGAGTCCTGAACAGCAGGAGCGCTTTGGCTGCGTGTCGTTAATCCAATACTGGAGGTCACGTGACGTGTCGGCCATATGGCTCCACGCCGCCACAACGCTTAGACACAATCATTCATCTTAACCTTCCTCTGTTGATTTCAAAATACTATTGTTGGTCTACAAAGCACAGAATGGTTCATTTCTGATCTTCTGCTCAGCTACGAACCAGCCAGAACTCTGAGACCATCAGGGACTGGGCTGCTCCGTGTTCAGAGTCAGAACTAAACATGGAGAGGCAGCGTTCAGTTTTTATGCTCCACATATCTGGAACAAACTCCAGAAAACTGCAGATCTGCTGCAACTCTCAACTCTCTTAAATCAAGACTAAAGACTTTGTTTGCCACTGCCTTTACTGCACTGGAACTATTATTCCTTTGATATAAATATATATATATATATATATATATATATATATATATATATATACACACATATCATTTCATCATCGTTTTCAATTTTATTTCATTTTATATTTGAATATACTTTTATCTTTTTTACATTTCTGATCATCTGATGTTTAGCGATATGAGTAGAGAATACTGCCCAACTACATTTTTGGTCGAAATTGAGTTCTAACTTAAAATAAAATCCTTGAGGTCTGTGACAAAGTTTTAGATTTCAATTTTGCCTGACTGCAAAGAGATAATTATATAGAAATTATATAGAAATATAGAAAATAACTACAAAATCCAACTCAAAACCAAAGCAGACCGCAGTAATTGCACTTACCACAGTCTGCTTTGACTGTGATACAGCGTAGCCTTGTATGTCTTCATTATGTTGAGAGTTAAATTATATTAAGTATAAAATACAACATTACTTTATAATATTGAGTCTAAAATAAGCAAGTCTTTGAATAGAGTTGTTAAATACTTTTAAATACGCTTGTAACAAATTAAATTTGAAATTGTTTATTCACTGAAAACAAAATATAAAAGCAAAATGCAAAACCAGAGTGCAGTAACTACATTTTTGGGGCTCAAATGTCAAATAAATTGTCATGATTTTTGAGCATAAAAAATATATCATCAATGCATGTAGAAATAAGTGTCATATCACTTATCTACCTATAACCCCTTTGGCTAGCCAGTTAAAAAACGTCAAAAAACTTTAAAGCAGTTTTTCTCAGTTTTACCCTTCGTGTAGTTAGCAGAATACATGGAGGGACTCCTAGAGAATTTGATATTTACATATTTTTTTTTAATCAGCTCACTTTCAATTTTAAAATTTTATATTTGATTGTACTTTTATATTTTTTCCTAAATATTTTATCTGCTTGTTTTTAGTCTCAATTGTTTTTATTTAAATATAATTTTATATACGTCTCTTTTAATGTTTTGTGTAAGGCACTTCGAATTGCCCTGTTGTTGAAAGGTGCAATACAAATAAACTTGCCTTGGCTCTGGTGTTCGGGTCAGCACCGTTTTAAGGCTTTAAATGCATGAAAGTACAACACAACTTTAGTTTATTGCATCAAGACTTTTTGACGTTGTCAGGAACTTCTATTCAAACAAAATAATACAAAAAAATCTATTCACTAAATATTAAAATGCCCTTGGGCAGGTAACATAACAACCTTTTATTTTATATAATTCTCTTGAGGTTCATTTCACGTATTTTAAAAATTGAAATTTAGGGGAATGCTGTCAAAAGAAAGGCTCAGGGGCCACACAAAAAATATTAAAACTAATCTTTTCATGGATAAGGAAGATTAACAAGGTCACCAAGAGGTAAGAAACAAATTGGATGGTAAATAAATGTTTTGAGGGTATTTTATGGATCATTTAAGGGTCAAAACCGACCCGTTAACATGAGAGGAAGGTTAATCACTGAAACTGTTACATTGTCTTTCTTCACTTCACTTTTATTGTTTTTTATCTCAGGTCTAATAATGTTTTAGGTCAGATATTCTTCAATACAGTCAATAAAATAATTTAATTCAGAGACGTCTAATGATCTCCAGACGAAGTGAGTTGTTGACAGAAATACCAGAAATAAAACTGTTTATTTGCTATTTCTGGACATTATTTATTCATTAATTTATTATATTTATTTTGTTGTACTTCAACCTTTAGTACCAAAATATTATGAATAATGCAAAATATTCCTCTCATGTTCCTACATTTAGAAATATTTTAGATTAGTATGATCTATGTCTTTATTGTTTACATTTTGATGAAAAAATGTCAGATTTTTGTATGTTGTTTTATTTGAGGCCCAATTTAAATACCTAATTAAAGCTAAATGACCTTTTTAGCTTCAGTTGTACAGATTCTAATTTATTATTACAGACAGCAAAAAAATATTTTAACTTCAGATTAAACCATCAAATCATCTCAGAATAAAAAATGGCAAATAAAAAAAGTTCAAATAACTAATAGTGTTTAGAATTCTTCTTCTTCTTCTTCTTCTTCTGGTTATTAATACTAATAATTCATTTTATTTTTTCATTTTTCTACATTTGGAATATCTTTGGAACAATGTGTTTTATGTGTTTATTTATGGATTTAACATATTTTTTATGGTGTAATTTTAATACTTTGATCAAATATTATGATTTATTGACAAACATGTACTTCTAGCTTCAGTTCAACTGATTTTATTCATATGAAATATTTCAAGATACTTTAAGAAATGACATCACAATAATCACAAAAACGTAGAAATATTAATAGTTCAAATAACTTACAGAGAGTTAACAAATATTTTGTTTATTTTTCTACATTTGGAATCTCTTTGGATCTTAATTAATGCCCTTGTTGAGGTTCTACATGAGTTTATTTATATGAAATATGTAAGGATGCTCCAAGAAAATACATCATAATAACCGTAAATACTGGATTATTTCTGCTGCAGATAAAACTGTCAAAACAAGTTAAAACTGATCGACAGAGGTCACAAGACCGAAATTAAACACCAGGTGGATATTAAACATGTCTAAAAACAGGTTTCATGAAGTGTGTGTGTGTATGTGTGTCTGTGTGTGTGTGTGTGTGTGTGTGTGTGTGTGTCCTCGTTGTTTTTGAAGACGTTGTGAGGTGGAGACGGTCAGCTCGCTGCTATTAAGCTGCGTGATGCTGCGCTAATTCCTCCTGGATTAAAACTGCAGGAGTTTAATGAGGCTGAGAGACAGACAGACAGACAGACAGACAGTCTTATTCTTTCATCTCATCGTCTTTCTTTTTTCATTCTCACTGTCCTCTGTGTCTTTGACGCTATAGAAACGTCTGGTGTGTATTTATTGAGTATCAGAGGATGTTTAAAGGGTCAGTGTGCAGGATTCAGACTTGAGTGGAAGTGTGAATCATGTTTTTTCTGTAACTTACGTTTTTTTGCGAGTTTCATCAAACTCAACCAGCTTTTAAAGAGACACATTCATCTCAACTCTTTATATATTGATGAAGAGTTTTATGTATGAGTGTGTGTTGCTGTCAGATACTCGTTAGTCTCCTCCGTGCTTTTCTTGCCCTGCAGCTTCAGAAGGTCTCCAGTTCTCTGCAGAGAGACGACGAGCTCAGTCTGAATCCTGCACACTGACCCTTTAAACATCCTCAATAAACACACAGCAGACGTTTCTATAGCGTCAAAGACACAGAGGACAGTGAGAATTAAAAAAAGAAGATGAAATGAAAGAAAAAGACTGTCTGTCTCTTTCTCTGTCTCTCTGTCTGTCGCCTTGCATAAAAATGCCAGTTAGGTAAAAATATAAGTTAGATAAAAAACGTAAAAAAATTAAATTACATAAAAAAATAGCTAAAAAATGCAAGTTATGTTACCTCAAGTTACCTTAAAAAAATGTAAGTTAGAGAAAAATTGGAAAATGTATGTTACGTAGAAAATGTAAGTTAAGGAAAATTGTAAAAAATGTAAGTTAGGTAAAGTATTAAAGTTTCGTAAAAACCGTGATTCACAAAACACAGAAGTTGTAAGTTACATAAAACGCACGTTATCTAAAAAATGTCAGTTATGTAAAGAATACATGAAAGACTCATCACAGTGACTCCAGTTGTTGGGGATATTTTAAATGTGACCTGCACAGCAGGCGTCAGGTGAGCCACCGTGTTCCTGCAGCCTTCAGTCTGAACTCAGGGAGTAAAAGCTCCTGTTGTCGTCCTGGGGGACGGACAGCCTCTCCTCTCCTGCCTCCCATTGGCTGCTGGCCTCGGCGCCGTGACTGACGGCAGTGACCCACTTCATCCGCGGGAACCTGAAGGAAGACGGCGGCGCTCCACTTTCCTCTCAGAGCTGAATGAATGTGGGCCAGCGGGCCAAGACGAGTCCGTCCCGGTTATTGTTCCAGATGAAGGAGAGACGGAAAGATCTGCTGACGATAATATGAGTTACTGCAGCTGAAAATCGCCCATGAGCCTCTTCTGCTGACCCACGGTGGACTGTTTGAATGTGGCGCTTCATTTACTTGGTGACCTTTCAGTTTGAACGTAACCGAGCAGAACAAACTAGAACTACATTGACATTACAGAGCTCGGTTTGATTCACGTGAAGGAGGTTTTTCTTTGAAGCTGTGCAGACACATGAGGCCAGAATCTGCTCTGCAAACTCCAGGCCTCTGTGCAGACTCCTGTTTCTCTGACAGTAAAGCGTTCGTGGTGGTGGAAAGAGAACAGATTGTTTCTGTAGATGGAAGCAGCTCAAAGTCAGCCTGGAACAGAAGGAGCTGGATGCACAAATAAATATACCGCTTTACTTTCTCTTCTTCAGAAACCATGAAGGACAATTTTAGACTCTGTCTGTTTTTCCTCCACAAAGCACTGTTGTCCTGTTGGTCCTGTTTTATTCACCCGCGCACCAGCAGGACCTGCCCTCTGCTCTATACACGTTAATACTCCAGCTTCAGACGACAACATCTGCATGGAAACGATGCTGCAGTCAGTCTCACAAAGGTCACAGAAGGCAGCTCGTTTTTCACAAGAGGTGAGTGAAACGAGGTGGAGACGGAGAGGAGAGGAGAGGAGAGGAGATCAGAGAGGAGGCCAGAGGAGACGAGACGAGGCCAGAGGAGACGAGAGAGGAGAGGAGAGGAGAGGAGAGGAGAGGAGATCAGAGAGGAGGCCAGAGGAGACAAGACGAGGCCAGAGGAGACGAGAGAGGAGAGGAGAGGACTGGAGAGGACAGGAGAGGGGAGATGAGATGAGAGAGGAGACGAGGCCAGTGGAGATGAGAGAGGAGAGGAAACGAGGAGAGAGGTGAGGAGAGGAGAAGAGACAAGAGGAGAGGCGAAGGAGGCGAGACGAGATGAGGCCAGAGGAGATGAAGAAGAGACAAGAGAGGAGAAGGAGAGGAGATGAGAGGAGACTAGGAGGAGCGGAGAGGATTTGGAGAGGAGGAGAGAGGAGATGAGGCCAGAGGAGACGAGGGTCTGGCTGGAGGTTCAGGTCTGGTCCTCCCCGTCCTCTGTGTCCTCCTGCAGCCTCGGAGCGTCCCGGTCTGAGCGAGGCCTCGTGCAGGTAGGCGAGCTGTGGGCGGTGAGCTGGCTCGAGGCCTGACACCCTGCTGGAGTAACAGATGGCCCGGTGCATCATGGGAGTTCTGTCCACAAATATCTGTTATCGTCTCAAATAGCAGCGAGGAGGTGAAGGGGCAGGAAACGCGCTGTCCAACCACCAACACAATCTGTCAGAGGACACGGCCAGGAATCTGTTTTATCTCTGCTGCTCCTCCTGGGAGACGGACAGGACCTGGACCACCAAGGACCAAAGTTGACATAAGGAGAAATAATTGAATAAATAAATAAATGGATATATAAATGCAAAAAAATAATAGAAATTCTATATTTTTTACATTTATTTTATTATTTATTTTTGGTATTTCTGTATATTCTGTATTATTTCTACATTTTTATTTATTTATTGAGTTATTTCCACATTTATTTTTACATTTCAACATATTTAAATTTATTTATGTATGTATGTATGTATGTATAATGTATTTCCACATTTATTTAGTTATTATTATTATTTTATTATTATTTACTTGAATTTTCAGAACTGTACTGTAATGTAATGTACGGGTTTTCTTGTTTTTTCTACATTAAGTGCAAAAAAAGAGAGATAAATTATCTATATTTCAAATATTATCCATAAAATATTTAAATCTGTAAATTAATATAATGGGACATCACATTATTTAATGTAAAATTAAGAACACTTTCTGACAGTAAAACTTAAATTAATGTAAAACCTTTTTTCTAAAAAGAAACTATAAAAAGTCTTGCAGCAAACACAAAGTCTTGTTGCCAAACACTTACCGTCATATTTAATTAAAAAACTTTATTATTTTATTATTTATTTTTTAAAATAAAGATATTTTATCTGCAAAATAACTTCACTGGCTTCACTTTCTTTCTTTTTTTTGGCACTGTATAGATGCTGTATTAGATCAGTGACACAGTACTGTATATATATATATATATACATATATATATATATATATATATAATACATTATATATATACAGTATATATATATATACACACACATATAGAGTATATATATATATATATATATATATATATACTTCTCAGTGTTCGACTCGTGTCGTTCTGTGGAGAATGTAAAATGACCAAAAAAAGACACAAAATTAATAAAAAAAAGACTCAAAATGCACAAAAAAGATGTAAAATGACAAAAAAAAAGACAAAAAATGGCCAAACAGTTTGAGGGTCTTGTCTTGACTTTCTGTCTGTTCGCTGCGTCTCTCAGCCTGACTCTCCCTGCCGTGTGTTTCTGCCTGCAGATGTTCCTCACCGTGTACCTCAGCAGCAGCGAGCAGCACTTCAGCGAGGTTCCCATCACGCCGGAGACGCTCTGCAGGGACGTGGTGGAGCTGTGCAAGGAGCCCGGAGAGGCCGACTGCTACCTGGCCGAGACCTGGAGAGGCTCAGGTGAGACTGAGCTGAAGGAGATAATGAACGCTGCAAAAAAATCACAAAATAAATGTACAAAAAAACCCATTTATTTTGCAGATGATTTCTCTAAAAATATGGATAATTTATTAAATTTAAAGTTTTACTGTAAAAAAAATCCATCAAGTTCCCTTAATTTTACATTCAGTAATATGATGCATATTTTCTGTATTTTACATAGAATTCATTGTAATTTACAATTCAAGACCATTTAACACTTGAATAATACTATGAAAATAAAAATCATTAAAAAACAATAAAAAGTCTCAAAAAAGTCTCAAAAAAAGAAAAGTTATTTTGCAGACTTATTTAAAAATGCTGATATACAGTTAAATATCTGTATCTAAAAAAAGTGATTTCTTTTTAAACATTTTTTTTACATTAAACTGTAAAAAAACCAGAAAGTTTCCTAAATTTTACATTCAGTAATATGTTGTAATATATGCAATTAAATAATACTATTAAAAAAAAATCCCATTATTTTAATTTACAGATTTCATCTTTCATATTATGTTTATTATTTGCACTTCATGTAGGAAAAACAGAAAAACGCTGTAAAGCAACAAATTTCTGGGAAATAACTTTTTTTTTTTCTTTTTTGCAGTGTCTTGTAGCATAACAAACACAGATTATTATCTCATGCATCTGTTTTCTCATGTGACTTTGCTGAAACATAAAGTCCATGTCGTGTTCTGTAATCATCAGAGCACGTGGTGGGAGACGGCGAGCGCATGTTGGAGGTGTTGCAGCGCTGGGGGCAGCAGAGAGGAGAGGTCCGATACCTGCTGCGTCACCAGAGAGCTCCGGGACGAGACGCTGGTAAGAATCACACCGACGGAAGGAAGTAGAGACAAAAAGAGATGTAAAACATACAGAGAGAGACGTGAAATTACCAAAACAGACACAAAATTACAGAAAAGCCACAAAAAGACCAAAACAGACACAAAATTACAAAAAAAAAGACACAATATTACAAAAAAGACACAAAGTGACCAAAAAATGATTCTAAATGACCAAAAAATGATGTAAAATGGGGGGAAAAAGGCACAAAATAACAACATAACAAAAAGATACTAAATTACAAAAAAGACACAAAACAACTGCAAGAGGGCAAAAAATTACCAAAAAAAGACACAAAGGGACCAAATAAAAGGCACAGAATGACCAAAAAAAGATGTAAGATCCCACAAAGTTACCAAAACAAAGTCATAAAAGACCAACAAAAGACGTGAAATAACAAAACAAAGTTTGAGAGACTCAGTGAACATGACGATGTACTGCAGCTGGACGGGTCGCTGCACTGCAAAAAATGTGTGTCTAACAACAAGATAACAACACTAAATCTTAGGGAAAAGGTACTCAAAACAAGTGAAATTATTATCTGTCCATGCAGCAAGATCATTTCAATTGACAAGATTTCTTGAATTAAGATTGTTAAATCTAGAAATAAGATTATAGCGTAAAGTTGAATACTTAGAATAAGAAATTAACTCTCAAACAAGATAAATGATCTAACACTTATAAATCTAAGTTTTTTTAAATCTTGGTAAGAACCAAATAATGTGCAGTGTGCTGTTATAAGCTCTGTGGATCAGAAGCAGCAGGATGGAGTTTGGTGAATGCGTTGCACGTTATCTGAAAGTGTGAAGTCATGTCAGACAGGAGGTCAGACAGGATTGGGAAACATGCTCAAACATTATTGGATTAAGGCTGCACAAGATTTGTAAAAAATAAAATAAAATAAATTCTGTGATGTAATGTTTCTGTCTGCAGGCTTTAAAGTAGATCCAGGTTCAACAGGACCTGATGGGGGAAACTCTTTATCAGCTTAGGGAAACCTCAGAGGGGATTTCTTTGTTTCGTGGACAGAAATAAAAAAAAAAAGATCACAATCCATTGAAAAGCCTCCAGAGTCCAGCAGCTGCACACTCCCCTCGCTGTAAGCTGATTACAGTTTGTCATCAACGTTTGTTGAACAACTCCGTCACGTCCAGACGGTCAGAACCTCCACGCACACGCTGAGCCGACAGGGTGCATGAGGGCCCAAGCTGAGCAGTCATTTTGTCTCTTTGGAGCTTTTTTTGGTAATTTTCTCGCATTTTTTGGTAATTTTGTGTCTTTTTTTGGTCCTTTATGGCTTCGTTTTGGTAATTTTCTGTCTCCTTTTGTCTTTTTGTGTCTTTTTTTGGTCATGTTACATCTCATTTGGGTCATTTTGTCTGTTATGGATTAGGTTTGGTAATTTTGTGTCTTTTTTTAGTCATTTTGGTCTTTTATGACTTTGTTTTGGTCATTTTGTGGCCTTTTTGGTAATTTGCTGTTTTATTTGGTAATTTTACATGATTTGGGGGTAATATTGTATTTTTTGGGGGTTATTTATGACTTTGTTTTGGTCATTTGGTGTCCTCTTGGGTCTTTGAGTCATTTTATGTCTTTTGTTGGTCTTTTATGACTTTGTTTTGATAATTTTCTGTATCCTGAACGCCTCTGTGAGTCGTAGATCTTGTGATAAACGACCAGCTGTGATTGGTCGAGGTCAAACGGGTAAATGAGTCACAGCTAGACGTCCCGACTCAATGTGAAGCAGGAGCAGCTCTCCTCTCAGGCAGTACATCAACCTGCTCTCACCAATCTGTGTGCAAATAACACTTCACACTTTCAGAGTACGTGCACTTTATATGCCAAACTCCATCCTGCTGCATCTAATACATATGATGAGAAATTTTTCTAAATTGTTGAGGATTGTTAGTTCTCTGAAGAAACACAGACCCAAAACATTACTACATGCAGCCTGGAGAGAAGAACACAAAAATCACAGAAAAAAAGACTTTTTTTGAATTAACAAAACAAAGTCATAAATCACTAAAAAAAGATATAATATGACCCCAAAACATGTAAAATGTAACAAAAAGACCAAAACAAAGTCATAAAAGACATAAATTGAAAAGACATTTCCAAAAAAAAAAAGATTACCAAAACAAATTCATAAATCACCAAAAAAGATATGACCCCAAAACTTGTAAAATGATCAAATAAGACACTAAATTACAAAAAATTGTCATAATAGACACAAAAAAGCAAAACAATGTCATAAAAGACACAAAAGACCAAAACAAAGTCATAAAAGACAAACACGATGACCTAAAGAGTCGTAAAATGAGAAAAAAGACCAAAGGAGATAGAAAATTACCAAAACAGTCATGAAAGACCAACAAAAGATATAAAATGGCCAAAATAAACACAAATTACCACAACAAAGTCATAAATCACCAAAAAAAAATTATATAGTATGACCCCCCCAAAAAGTAAAATGACCAGATAAGACTATAAGGGTATAATAACATTAGGATCAGTAAGTGCTGTGTTGTGTTGTGTTGTGCAGGAGGATCCAGAGCTGCAGACCAGATGCTGAAGAGGAACCAGCTGAAAGCTTCTCTGGAGAACGGGGTGAGGTGCTCACAGGGGGGTGGTTAGCCTAGCTTAGCACAAACACTGGAAGCAGGGGGAAACTGTTAGCCTAGCATCATCAACAGAGAAACCAAATCCACCTTCCAACTTGGGTTGTCACGATACTAAAATTTTCAACTCGATACCGATACTCAAGAAAATATTCGATACTCGATACCATTTTCGATACCACAAGGATAAAAACAAAGACCCCAAAAATTAACAGAAATATTTTTATTAACAAGAAAAATGCAACATCTAAAAATTAACGGAACAGAATATTTTCTCTTAGGTTATCAAGTGTACTGATATACTGTATGTTTTATGTGGTAATTAAGTTTGATGTTTGTTTGTGTCTAGTTTTAGTTTTAACGTTATTTAATGTGTTAAAGTTCTTATTTATTATTGTTGTTTTATTTATTTATTTAGGTTGGTTTTGTGATTTTGTTGTTGTTGTTCTTTTTCTTTCTTTTTTTTTCTTTTTTACTGTGTTTGTCCATTGGTGACTTATCTTGTGTTTTGTTTAAATTAATAATTAAAATAAATAAATAATAATAATTAACAGAACCACAGGTTAAATATTTATAATAAAAACAGTTGTGCAAAAAGAAACTCCAACTATGATAACAAGCTTCAGATACTCGATACTTTTGAAAATGAGTATCGTATCCGGATACAACGTTTTAGTATCGATACTTTTTTGAGTATTGATACTTTTGACAACCCTACTTCCAACACATCCGAACAGACACATGGTGCTTCAGCAGCAGTTAGCTCTCAGGTTATTCATGTCTACTTGAAGGTGAACTCTGACTGTGTGTGTGTGTGTGTGTGTGTGTGTGTGTGTGTGCTGCAGGTCTCAGCTCCTCGTCTGGACATGACGCTGAGTGACCTGCAGGACCTGGCAGCCCGACAGCAGCAGCAGATTAACGCTCAGCAGCAGCTGCTGGCATCCAAGGTACCAGAGCCCAACAAGCCAACATGCTGCTGAGACTCAACGTATAGAATACAAACATTAACCCTCTGGAGTCACTGATCACGACCTCATGATGTCATCATGCTGTCAGACCTTCAGCAGTGTTTCCTGCCGTCCGCTTCCTCTAAAGTTCTGCTTCAGTTTCTGTTTAATGATGAGAGAACAAGTCAAACTGGAGATCAGCTCAAATATATTCAGTATAAATATAGAACTAGATGTTCTCCTCACTTGCGAACCAACATTTAACAATCTTGACTGAGAGTAAAAAAAACATCATTATATAAATCAGATTTTTCACTTTAACAGAAAAATAACTTAAATCGGGAAAAACAATTTTCAAAAAACTGAACCGTTTAACACTTTTATGTATTTCTATCTAAATTAGATTTTATGTTTTTTGTGTTCTAAATGTTGATCCAGTGAGTCAGATTGAAACACAATGATCAGGTCATAAAGGTGAGGCTGTGCTGCAAACAATGATCCCAAAATGTCATAGTAAACATGTTTAACTTTATATGCAGGCAGGATGAGACGGAGTCAGTAACAGACAAAACAGAGGAGAGAGTTAACACTGTCAGGTGTTAACGACATTAACCTACTCATCTTAGTTTTTTTGTCGAAGAAGGTCGATGTTTGAACTCTGATATCTGAAGTCTTTTCTCCTTCCACCTGTCTTTTTTTGTGTGAGCTCTGTGCCGGTTGAAGGCACAAGGCTGAAAGCAAAGCATTAATTAATGCACCTACAAGTTGACCAAAAAGGACACAAAGTTACCAAAACAGTCATAAAAGACCAAAAAAAAGTGACCCAAAAAAGGCAAAAGAACTCCAAATTACAAAAAATATGCCAAAACAAAGTCATAAAACACCAACAAAAGAAACAATATGACCCCTTAATCATTTCAAATTACCAAAAAACACACACAATACCATAAAAGACCAATATAAGACATAAAATGACCCAGAAAGACCCAGGTGGTGTGAGGCTGAAAGCGCAGTATGACTGTGTGTCTGCAGGAGCAGCGTCTGCGCTTCCTGAAGCTGCAGGATCAGCGGCAGCAGCAGCAGGAGATGTCGGAGCAGGAGCGTCTGCAGCAGCTCAGGGAGAACGCTCACAACCAGGAGGCCAAGCTGCGCCGCGTCCGGGCCCTCAGGGGCCAGGTGGAGCAGAAACGCCTCAGCAACAGCAAGCTAGGTCAGTGTGGAGCTCAGAGAGGACGGGGTTAAAAATCACTGCTTTATTAGTTTCTATTATTATTTATATATATATATATATATATATATATATATATATATATATATATATATATATATAGTTTGTTATATAAAGTACTGTGCAGAAGGCGGGTATGAAGAATTGATGCTTGTTTGAAGGCACCAGATCTTGACTGGATTTAGATTTTTCTTCTGTTCACTCAATTCTCATTTTGTTAATTGATAAAAAATAAGTTATTAACTTTTGTATTTTTGAAAGAATTCTTATTTTACAGCATCATCAATCAGCAGGACTATGAACTAAAGTCGGGAAATTTATATGTTTAAATATTCAACTGGGAATCAAACGTGATTTATTCTACAGAAAGTATATCACCATCACCACTGCTGTTATTCACTGTCTGTGTGTGTGTGTGATTGTGTGTGTGTGTGTGTGTGTGTGATTGTGTGTGATTGTGTGTGTGTGTGTGTGTGTGTGATTGTGTGTGTGTGTGTGTGTGTGTGTGTGTGTGTGTGTGTGTGTGTGTGTGTGATTGTGTGTGTGTGTGTGCCAGTGGATGAGATCGAGCAGATGACCGGTTTGTTCCAGCAGAAGCAGAGGGAGCTGCTGGTCGCCGTGTCGCGGGTGGAGGAGCTGAGCGACCAGCTGGAGGCGCTGAGGAGCGACAGGCTGGAGCCTCCTGCTGCTCCTCACCACCTCCTCCATGCCTCCTCCACTGCTGAGCTGGAGCGCCTCTACAAGGAGCTGCAGGTGAGACAGAGACGACCTTGTGAACTCTTCGAAAAAAAGTGACCAAAACTTGTGTTAAATGTTGATATTTGTGTCAGAATCTCTTTATCCTCCATGTGTCATTTAAAATGAAGAGTTTGCACTAACCAGATCCTGTTAAAAACAGGAAAAACATAAATTCTGCTCCTCAGAGACACTGTGAAGACATGATTGATTCTGCTGAGTCATGTGACAAATATTCACTGAAAATCTGTTTACACATTGCAGGGAGGAGAGGACAGGAGAGGAGAGGCTAGAAACATGACAATACTTCAATATGTTTTTGTCACAAATTTGTGTCTTTTTTATTTTTTTTGTTTTAATGTCTTTTTTAGTCATTTTGTGTGTTTTTTGGTCATTTTACATCCTTTTTTGTCATTTCTATTGTTATTTTTGTGACATTTGTGGGCACTTGGAAAAGTGTTTATATATAAATTCTGTTTTATTCACATTTTAAAAAAACAACAACTTTTTTTCTGATTTCTGTCATTCTAACTGTGTTATTGTGCACAAAGACATGTTTGAGTTGTTCTGATTATGCTGATTACATAGAGTTGCAGGACTTATAGATTACATAGATTTTATATATTGCAGTGAAACACAAGGACACAGAGAGGAGAATGAAAAAAGAAACGTCTCGTTGGTGTTCAGGAGGTTAAAATATGATTTTTGATCCAACCCTTTTTATCCTCTGAGGGCATCAGAGCAAAACAAACTTCCCATCAGACTGCTGCTGATGTTGAGATTTACTAAATTTACAATAGTGAAAAGCTTCTACTGGCTGTGTGTTGCTGTGGCGGTCCGGCTCATGCAGACTTTGCTCCTTGCAGCTGAGGAACAAGCTGAACCAGGAGCAGAGCGGCCGGCTGCAGCAGCAGAGAGACAGCCTGAACAAGAGGAACCTGGAGGTGGCAGCCATGGACCGCCGGCTGGCCGAGCTGAGGGGGAGACTCTGGAAGAAGAAGGCAGCGCTGCAGAAGGAGAACCAGCCGGTCAGAGAACACACACACACACACACACACACACACACACACACACACACACACACACACACTAACGCACAAACAAACACGCACACACACACACACACACACACACATACTAACACACACACACACACACACACACACCTATACTAACACACATAGACACACACACACACACACTAACGCACAAACAAACACGCACACACACACCAACACACACACACACACACACACACACACACACACACACACACACATACTAACACACATACACACTCACACACACACACACACACACACGCACGCACACACGCACACACACACACACACCAACACACATACACACACACATACTAACACACGTACACACACACACACACACACATATTTCCTTGATATTTATTTATTTACATACTTACTTAATTTCATACCTTTTTATTTATTTATTTTTGTTAATTTAGTTTATACATTTATTTTTTTAGGTGTTCAGGTTTGTATTTATTCATTAAATTAATTAATTCTACTAATTGATATTATTTTTACTGAGGTCCATAACCTTTTATTATTCTTTTTTTACTTTAAAGTGTTTATTTTCAGGACTAATTTATTGATTTATTTTAAAGGTTTTTATTTGCTTAATATATTTGTGTGTTTTTTAAAAGATTTTTTGGAACTTAAGTTCAAATTATTATCAAATGATTTATTTGTAAACATTAGGGAGTCTTTAGATTTTTTTTTTTTAGATCTATAACTTATAATTATTATTATTATTATTATTATTATTATTATTATTATTATTTTCAGGACTTTAACATTATTTACCTTATTCAAAGCAAAAGATGCAAATCTTGACATTTTACAAACTTTTATCAAAATAGTTGTAAATGTATTTTCTGTCATTTAATCATTTCAGAAGCACTTTGTTTTGTTTTGTGTGTAAACGTCTGTAAAGTAACTGCAGCTGTTAGAGAAATGTTTGGAGTAAAAGTAGAAAGTATCATGGGGGGGAAAATATCCAAGTAAAGTAAGTTAAATTTGTAATAGAGTTCAGTCAGAGATTTTATAAACAGTTCCTGTCTGACTCGTCTCGACTCCCTGCAGGTGTGTTCGGAAGGCGCGGCCCCTCAGCACGCCGCGGGCTCCCGGGTGGCAGCGGTGGGGCCGTACATCCAGTCGTCCTCCCAGGGGCCTCTGGGGCCCCCGGTGCCAGCGCGCCACGACGTCCCGGTGAAGCCGGCGTACCCGGACGGCACCGCCACGCTGCCCATGCCTGACTCTGCCCTTAAGCCGCCGCCAAGACCTCAGAAACCCGCCGCAGGTACTGACGCCACATAACATAATAATAATAATAATCATCATCATCATCATAATCATAATAATACTGTGATAAATGTAAAGATATTAACCCTCTGAACAGCAAAACCCATGTATATTATAGGGAAGCTGTAAAAACAGGCATTATCATCCTTGAACGGATCATCAGTTACTAAAGTTTCTGTTATAAAAAGTGACCAAAACTTGTGTTAAATGTTGATATTTGTGTCAGAATCTCTTTATGTGACATGTGTCATTTCTGGAGTACATTTTTTTTGGAATGAAACAGAATCTATATATACCACACATTTTTTATGTTAACAAACTGACATTCAAAAGGTTAAAATATGGAAAAATGATAAATATGTGTAAGTTATGATCAGGACTAAAGATTTAAAGTGGAAAATGGTATTAACACTTCAAACCCTTAACACGTTTTCTTTAAAATATCACCAAAAATCCTCCGTTTATTGTAGAAAGAAACTGTAAAAACAGACATGATTGTCCGAGTTTGAACTTTATCGTGATAAAGTAAAAATAAATAAATATATATATATATACATTTTTATATATATATATATATATAGCCCTAGTAAGATATTTTCTTCAAGAAGTCATTCATTTCCTCTTAAACTGAAGTATCATCTATTTTCTGTTAGAAAAATTGCATGAGGAAACCTTGAAAATTGAATTATTTGACACCAACCGAAAATCCTCACCTATTTCTCTGCGCAGATCATTTGATGGGGAATGATGAACAGGAGACATCCAAGTTCTCAGTTTAACATAATTTTATTACAATACGTCAAGAAATGTACTTTATACAGAGATCTCTGGGTTCACTCTACATGTCCCTGATACACACAGACGGGTTTCAGGTCGTGAAGTCTGAACCCCTCTCCTCTCCCTCGAACCCATTTTTATCTAACAATTGTTTGCTAATCTTGAAGGTAGATTTCTTCCAGGAAGTTCCGCCTCCTTGATCCGCTGATTCGTCAGTTTTAATCAATACAGGGACACGTCATGTCACCGGGCAACAATCATCTCTGCCCTTCACACTGTGTCCTGACCTGCTATCAAAACTTGTTAAGACAAACATTCTGCCTTGTTATGTCTTACAGATATAATTTGGAGACACAGATATACAATATATATTCTTTGTGATTTTAGAATCTTACTAAGTTCAAGCTGTTGGGATACATGTATTTAAAGTAATCATAGTTTTAAAACAATATTAGCACACAAACATAATCATTGAATCAAAATCATATTGCATGATTAATATATAAATGCATAGAGAGAGGGCACATTCACACGTACGCATGCATTTGATAGTGACCTTTGATAGTGACCTGCGTCACGCACTGAGACAGAAAGAGAGATAGAAAAATAAATAGAATAATCAAATAGAATCTTAAATTTCCCACTAATAGGTTTTTCTGACATTTTAAGGTTTTCCCTGTTGTTTTCAATTAGGGGTGTGCCATATCATATCGTTGATATATCGATAATATCTGTATATTTTTTTTATGGTTAAAAAAATTGCATATCATGATATTGGCAACATTCCTACTTCTTGATGTAGTGGCGTAAGGTTGCATGTCTGTCACCAGTCAGTCAAACCCCAACCCTCCTCTCCGTCCTCCTCAGACATGGGCGCACATTCACACACTTACACAACTGAATATACCGAGCTGCCCTCCAAATGCCATATGCCATTCGTTAGCCACGAGCTAATATTAGCTAACAGTTAAAGTTGTTTTAATCACAAAAAGCTACTTACACTCTGTTGCTAAACACATGCAGCTTTCAAAATAAGAGCACAGTGTGTTAACACAATCCACCACAGAACTTACAAGAAGACTGTCAAAATAAGATGCCTTAAATAAAACAAACAAGAACCTTTATTCTCCTTTACAAAATGTCATTTAAATATGCCCCCGGAAACCCTAAATGGTTATTTTTATTATTTGCTCATACTCAAGAGTCAAGAGTATTTTTTTTTTGTATTTGGCAACTGTGGAGATTTCACTTCACACTACATTTTAGATTTTTATTTATTTATACAGACTAAAAAGAAGCATATTTTCTATAATTTTTTAAGTATTTCGTAATATCGTCAAGAATATCGTTATTGCAAACATAGCCTGAAATATCGTGATATTCTTTTAGGGCCATATCGCCCACCCCTATTTAAATTTTTTTTTCTGCTCTTTGAAGGTTTCGCTGCATCAAAACTATCCAAACTCCCGGTGGAGTGGAGCGGCTCATTGTCCAGCGAGTCCAGCGGTGGGTTCGGCCACTCCTCCACGCTGCCGCGCATGTCCAGCCTCAGCTCGGGTCAGTTACCGTCAGAGAGTTACTGTTTACTTTAATCTCGAATATGTACATGAATATTACTGTTTTATTTTACTTTTTACTTTCTTCAGAAAAGGAAAGTAATTCATAATATTTAGTTATTTACTTACTTACTTAATAATGACCTACTTATTTATTTTTTAAGGTTTTTATATAGTAAATCTGTATATATATTTATTCAGTGATCATTTTTTAAATGTAATTATTATTCTTAATAATAAAAAAATATTATTTACTTATTATCCCGTCATATTAAAGTGAAATAAAACAACTTTAGTCATTCTCCAGATATATATATTTAAATACAGATATTCACTGTATATTATATGTATTTTTATAAAAACAATCTGTAAAATAACTTACTCTTGTTTACTGTTTACTTGTGATGTTGTTTTTGTTGACTTTGCAGTTGCAGGTTTAAACTGTTTTGCTCTTGATTTGAGGATTTCTGTCTCAATACTTCATGATGACCTTTAACCTCCTGCAGGTGGAAAGGATGTCCCGCCCCCTGTCCCCTCACGGACCAATCACATCACTGAGAACCTGCTCAGGGACCATCAGGTATCAGAGGACTCAATACTGTGAAGCTAAACAAAGAGGAAAAATCAATATCTATTTATATTTTATTTGAAGGGTTTTTAGATCTTTCCGAAGTTTGTGTTTTTATTTAGTTATTTTTTAAGTAATATGTTTATTTCTTAAGGTTTTAAGGTCTTCCATTAATTTAAATGTTTTTAAATAAATAACTTTTGAATTTTTATTTTTTAAAGATTTTCAGGAGTTTATAGATTTATTTACATTTTTTTTTTAGGTCATTCCTTTTTTTCTGTTATTTAAGTCTAATGATCTTTATTTCTCTGGATTTCATCTTCAGGCCCCAGATAAAGGGTCTTCAGGTTTTTATTTATTTATCTTAAAGGTTTTTAATTCTTCCATTAATTTGCATTTTTTTTGGTCCACAACTTATATATATTTTTTCTGTTTATAAAGATTTTCAACACTTCATGTATTTGTTTGAAAGATTTTTAGATCTTTCCTTAATTTATGTTTTTTTTTTAGATCTTTTTTTTTTTTTTTTTTTTAAAGGTTTTTAGGTTTTCCTTTTTTTGCTCCATAACCTTTAATGATTATCTTTTTTTTTTTGGAGTTTATATATTTATTTTTTAAAAGATTTTAAGATATTCCCTACGTTTATGTGTTTTTTTAGTAGAATCATATATTTATTTATTAAGGTTTTTAAGTCTCCCATTACTTTAAAGGTTTTAATCTCCATAAGTTTTTTTAATTAATTGTACTTTTAAGGTTTTTAGGTCTTCCATTATTTAGCTTCATAACTTTTAATTCATTTTTTTCAGGTTTTTAAAACAATTTTCAGGAGTTTATATATTTATTTTAAAGGGTTTTTTAGTAAAATATTTTAGGTCCTTACCTTTCTCCTGTGTGTAACAGTAGAACTGAGTATCTGTGTTGATTCAGTCTAATGTTCTTTATTCTCTGTTGGACCTCCAGGCTTCAGGTAAAGGTTTGTCTGGTCTGTCGAGGATGGTTCCGCCTCCCGTCCCCAGTAAGCCCAAACCGTTCTCCTCGCCCGGCCCGCCGACCTTCTCCAAGCCACCGTACAGCACCGGGACCTTCCCCGGGAAGGTGCGGCCGGTGGGGGGCCACCTGAGGGCCCCGGGGGGCCTCTCCAGCCACAGCCACACGCTGCCTCTGCCCAACAAGCAGGAGAGCCCGCCGGCCGCTGCCGTGAGGCCCTACACCCCCGACCCGTCGGAGGCCCCGCCCCCCCTGCTGCAGAAGCCTCAGACTCTGGCGGCTTCGTCCATCTACTCCATGTACACGCAGCAGCAGGGGAAGGGCCACCAGCCGGGCGGCGGGGGCACGCTGCCGCGCAGCCAGCCAAGAGGTGAACCACACATACACACACACACACACACACACACACACACACATATATATATATATATACACACATCATTAATCAGTCCTGATTATTAATGACTGACAGACAGGAAGGGGCCAGTGAGGGGTTAAAAAACATTTGAGTTAAAGCTGTAAATATACAAAATAAAAGGATTTAGATACCTTTCATTTTTCATTCTTTTGTTGGTACATAAACACAAAATGAATCTGGCTGGATGTCTTTTTGTTGTTGTAATTTTACGTATTTTTTGTCATGTAACGTCCTTTTTTTTGTTAATTTCATGTCCTTTTTTATCATGTTATGTCCTTCTTGGGGGTTATTTTACATCTTTTTTTGAAGTCTCCTGGTTTGTTTGACCCATCCACCTCCCCTCCTTCCCATGAAACTAAATTACATTTCGCATTTTCACAAATACTTAATTAAAAAATGATTATATGTAAAGTGCAGTATAGTTAGATATTTTAAAACTCAAACATTTCCAAGAAAAAATCTAAGAGAAGCAGATAATCTTTAAGTTGGAGAAACTGGAAGCAGAGAATGTTTTTAAAGCTGATTATTAATGAATGTTTTCTCCTCACAGTGTACGGGAAACCAGTCCTCCCGGCCTGCGGGGGGCAGCAGTCCTCCTCTGACACCACGACCTCCGGGTGCTGTGTGTCCGACGGGAGCGAGACCGACGGTGGTTTCGCGGGTGCGGTTGAAGGTGTTGGGGCGGAGACGTCAGACCGAGCCACGCCCCGCCCGCTCAGCCCCACCAAGCTCCTCCCCTTCCTGTCCAACAACCCCCACAGGAACCCGAGCGACGCCGACCTGGAGGCGCTGCGGCGCCGGCTGCATCACGCCCCCCGGCCCCTGAAGAAACGCAGCTCCATCACGGAGCCCGAGGGCCCGGCGGGGCCAAATATCCAGAAGCTGCTCTACCAGAAAACCACGCTGGCTGCCATGGAGACGCTCGCTCCGGCCGGTACATACGTTCAGCCTCCGGAGGGCGGGACGGGCGCTGCAATCTACGACGACCAGCTGCTCGGCGAGAGCCCCGAGGACGGCCCGACCCCGCCCCCTCTGCCCCCACGCTTGCCAATCCCTGACCCTGCCTCCTCCCGCCCCCTGCCCCCTCCATTGGAGGACAGGGAGGAGGAGGAGGAGACGTGTCCGTCCGCCTCCGCCCACCTGGACTTCTTCCCCGACGAGTTCCCGCCCTACCCGCCGCCGCCCTACCCCACCTGTGGCGAGGACGAGCAGGGAGAAGACGCTGCAAGCCTGCAGCCGCCGGAGGTCACCGGACAGGTCACAGCGCCACCGGTGAGTTCTTACAGGAGACAAAGAGATTCTGATCCAGGTCCGGCTCCAAAAAACATCTTCAGGTCCTCCTCCAGTCTGAACGAGTTCAGCTCATCACAGCTCTGTTAGAGATTCTACCGTTAGTTTACCGTTAAACTTTCTCTCAGTCGGCTGAAGAGAAGAAAAGAGGAAAAAAAATCCTTCTAGCAAGCTTCAGTGACAGAAAGAACAAACTAAAAAGTCAATTTGATCCAAAAATAACAATCATGAAGCAATGAATGTGGAGGAAACTGCAACCAGAGTTAATTAAACAAGTCGAGTTCAGGTCCATCCAAAAAATCCAGTAAAAATCTGTCAATTTTGGAACAATTCCGAAGTTAATTCCTGCTCATCATAAGGTTCGACTCACTGTAAAGAAGTAGTAAGTTTTAGTATTTATTGTTCCTCAATGTGTCTCCTAGTCCTTCACTTTGTCTCTGAGTCTCTCAATGTGTCTCCTACTCTCTGACTTTGTCTCCTAGTTCCTCAATGTGGTTCATTGTCAGTCAGAGGGATGTTCAGGCTCTCTGTGCAACACTTTAACACACCTGAACACATTCATCAGGTTCAGACCGAGAGCTGGAGGAGGTTTGGTGCAACAGATTGTGATTTAAGGAAAATGGATTTAAATTAACTCTGTCATGGTTCCGCCAGGGTAAGAGGACGATCCTCCGTAAGGCCGGCTCCGAGCGGATCGACCACAACATGCGGGTCAAGTTCAACCCTCTGGCTCTGCTGCTGGACTCGTCTCTGGAGGGCGAGTACGACCTCGTGCAGAGGGTCATCTACGACGTGAGTTCCACCGCCGTCCGGTCTCAGCGGGCGCTCTAATTCACATTAATTTTTTAAAAATGTTTCAGTCTCTATATAAAGATTCATGACAGGTCCCCGCTAGTGTCACCAAGACATCTGCAGTAAAGGTTATAAGCCCCGCCCCCTGGTGGCTCTAGTGTAGGTTATAAACACTACTGGCAAGTATATAATACAACTTAATGTCCAAAACCCCAAACTGTCCCTTTAATAAGTGTCCTGTTTATTTAATTTAAAAACAGTTTTAAGGGTTTGTACAGGTGCTTGAAATCCTTGAAAATGCTTGAATTTAAATGTTGTATTTTCAAGGTTTAAAAAGTGCTTGGATTTTGGATAAAATGCTTGTAAATGCTGGAAATTCTTACTGTATTTCTCTTGCAATCTGACTATATCCATCTATAGACTATAGATAATCACATGTTCAATGTAAAAAATAATGAGTAGCCTATCTGAAATGAAGACCGTTCCTCCTAAAAGTGTAATACCATCACTGTTGGTATGGTTACGTGAAATCTCCCCCTTTTAGTATGTAAGTACTCATCTAAAACATGCAATTCACAACAGGTGTAAGATACTGGAAAAGCTTGAAAATGGACCTTGAAAGTCCTTGAAAAGTGCTTGAATTTGACAACTGCTAAAGTGTACGAGTTTTTTTTCCAGGTACTTTCAAATACGTGTAAAATCTGCTGTTACGTTTCTTTTTGTACTTTTATTTTTATGATTTAGAATTATGTGACTTCAGGGAAGATTTTCCTTTTAAAAGTTATTTGCCATGAGATGCTCAGAGCTGCTCGTCCCTGCAGGTGGACGACCCCAGCATGCCGAACGATGAGGGCATCACGGCGCTGCACAACGCCGTCTGCGCCGGCCACACGGAGATCGTCAAGTTCCTGGTTCAGTTCGGAGTCAACGCCAACGCTGCCGACAGCGACGGCTGGTGAGAACAAAATCACAGTTTCTCTGTCCGTTTTCAGCCAGAACAGAAGCTGTTAGAACGACCTGCTGACGTCCAGGGTTGGAAACGTGTTTCTGATTTTTTTATGGATGTGATGCAGGAAGTTAAGAGGAGTTTGAATCTCAGGGTTTATCTTTGTGTTCACACGGGACACCAACGCCGTTCTCCTGCTCTCAGTTTATAGCTCTTTTTTTTTGTAATTTCAAGCCTTTTTTTCATTTTACTGCTTTTTTTTTTGTCATTTTTCGTCTTTATCTTAACATTTTATGTCCTTTTTTGCCACGTTGTCTTTTTTTGTCATTTTACGTCTCTCTTTTGTCATTTCATGTCTTTTTTTGGTTATTTTACATCTTTTTCTTAACACTTTACGTCTTTTTTTGTCATTTCATGTCTTTTTTTTTGGTTATTTTAACTTTTTTTTAAACTCCTCCTGGTGAAAGGCCTTATGGGGACGGATTGAGCTGGTTGTAAATCGACCTGTGGGGGTTTAAATCGGAGGGCGGTCTGTGTTGAAGGTTGTTCCAGAGGTCTGGGTTGTAATAACTCTCTCGTCTCCAGGACTCCTCTCCACTGCGCCGCCTCCTGTAACAACGTGCAGGTCTGTAAGTTCCTGGTGGAGTCGGGGGCGGCGGTGTTCGCCACCACGTACAGCGACATGCAGACGGCTGCCGACAAGTGTGAAGAGATGGAGGACGGCTATGCCCAGTGCTCCCAGTTCCTCTACGGTAAGATGGGTGGGGGTTGTGACCTCATTAAAGGGGATTCTTTACCAAACTGCACAGTTATCACTCTTTATTTTCAGGTTGTAGTCACAGACTGTATATGAATAATGTCCGTCGTCATGGTGACGTCCCCTGTTGATTTGTGGATGTTTGATGTTCGAGCTCTGTCTCCATCTTTGTTTGTTGAAACCAGCTTTTTTGTGTGTGTCTTTAGTTGCTCTTTGACTATTTTGTGTCATTTTTTTTAAATTTTGTTGGACTTTTTGGTCATTTTTTGTCTTTTTGTTATCACCTTGTATCTTTTTCAAATCACACCCTGCTTCATCATTTGTTTCCTTCTGAATGGGACCTTTATTTACACACTAACATCAGATTGTCTTGAAACTAGAGACTGAGACCAGAATGTTTTCTGAGATGATAAATGAGGAGAGAAGTCGTCTCAGTTTGTGTTGAGACAGAGAGGACCGGACGCTGAAGACACTTCCTGTCTCTCTGCTCAGACCGGAGTCCGCGCCTCGTTGTTTGTGGTTTTCTTGCGGTGATCCGGTCTGTAAATCTTCCTCTGTGTTTGCAGGCGTTCAGGAGAAGATGGGCGTGATGAACCGCGGCGTGGTGTACGCGCTGTGGGACTACGAGCCTCAGAGCGACGACGAGCTCGGCTTCATTGAGGGCGACTGCATGACGGTGCTGAGGCGGGAGGACGACGTGGAGACGGAGTGGTGGTGGGCGAGATGTGGCGACCGCGAGGGCTACATACCCCGAAACCTGCTGGGGGTGAGAGCTGCTCTGCTCAATCTGAATGTCCACATCTCTCTGGTGTCGACTTAAGCTGACTAAAGCATTTATAACCACAAAAGAAAAACATTAAGAAGAATTTGACATTAGCTGGGTCTATGGGTTTATGGCTGTAAAAGGGACTTTTCTCTTGATTTCTTATTAATTTTCCCCAAATGGTTTCTTGAAATTTCTTGTAATTTCGCCCTAATTATCGGTAAAAATAGAAAAAGGACAGCGTTTATATAGTTCTTAATAAGAAGTTAATCCCAAAGAAAAACACATTTGAATGAAAACATAGGTTTATGGGTTGTTTTACACGGAAAAATGATCTTTTACGGAGCCCCAAAGTCCCGAATTTTCTTTTTTTAAAACACAAGACAGAAACTCTGAATTTCTGTTTTCTTTTAAATAACTTTGTAATTTCGCTGTAATGATCTGGAAAATTAACATACAAGGTAATGAATTATGCAAACAAGATAACTTGTGTGTACAAGTTTATTTTTAGTGACTAGAATAGTGACTTGAGGGAACAAGTAAAAAAAATAATAAAGTGTTCAGATCAGCTGCAGCGTCTTCGTGTTTATTTAAAAGAAGCTTCATGTTGCGTCCTTTAAATCTGTTTAATCATGTTCATCCCTGATTACTCAACAGTCTTCTTACATAACGAGTGTTTTAATGAGGAACTCTTTTTTTATTCCCCAGCTGTATCTTAGGATCAAGCCGCGGCAGAGGAGTCTGGCTTAACACCTGCAGCAGGACGGGATTACTCGAACGGAGACAGATGTTTTCGTTGGACCTTTTTTAAACGTCAGCACAAAGAAGAAACAAAGAGTCCTGCGTTAAAATAAACAGATTAACTCAATTTTGGAGCCGAAAGAACTGACTGTCGGATCCAGCTTTTCTAAGGTTTCATCGTTTTCAGCTGGAGACATGATGAGGGAGGTCTTTAATCTCCAGCAGTTTCACCAAATGTAGCGAACATTAGAATAAAAACACAGATTTAGTTTCTGCTTTACTACGTTTGGAGTTCTAACGGTTTATGTACTTGTGTTGGTGGTTTACGGAGCTCTAAAGACCCGAACAGATTTTTTTTGTTCTACGCCCAAACACAAACTCCTATTTACAAATCAATAACTTGGGTGATCAACTTAATGACTTGTGTAAACAGATTAATGACTTGACGGGTTTCATTTTGTGACTTTCCCAATAGGATATTAAATTGTGCATTAACTTGTGTGGGAGCAAAATGAGCTAACAAATTAGTGATCTGTACAAACAAATTAATAACTCAAAGTTGGTTACTTGTGAAAACAAGTTTGTGATTTGTTCAAACAAATGAATGACTTGTGCAAACGAGAGGAACTTATTGTGACATGAAAAGCATTTGTGTTAACACTTTTGTTACTTGTGGGAACAAGTTAGTGACTTTAACGAAAAAGTTAATGACTTGTTCAAACACAGTAGTAACTCATGCAGACAAGTTATTGACTTGAGTGAACAAGATAACTTGTGTGTGTAAGTTTTTACTTGAGGGAAACTGAGTGACTTGTGCAAACAAGTTAGTAAATTGTACAAGCAAGTTAATTACTTATGTAAATAAGGTTGTGAGGGAACATATTTGAATATAATAACAACTTGTGCAAACAAGTTTATGACTTGTGCAAACAGGATACTGACTTGTGACTTGAAGGAACAACGTCCTAACTCATTCAAACAGGTTGTTTGGAAGGTCTTGTGAAAACAGACTTGAGAGAACAAGTTCGTGACTTGAACCTGAATATAACAACTTGTTGAAACACAATAGAATATCATGCAGACAAGTTATTGACTTGAGTGAACAAGATAACTTGTACAAGTTTTATTACTTGAGGGAAAAGTTGGTGACTTGTCCCCGCAGGATACTGACTTGTTTCAAACAAGAGAGGGACTTATTTGATCATAATAATAACTTGTGCAAACAAGTTTGTGACTTGTGCAAACAGGTTACTGACTTGTGACTTGAAGGAACAAGGTACTAACTCATTCCAACAGGTTATTGACTTGTGGGAAGAGGATAACGCGTGGGAAGGTCTTGTGAAAACTGACTTGAGAGAACAAGTTAGTGAGTGAAAAAGTCAGTTGAAGATGATAAGTTGTTGACACACATTAGTAACTCGTGCACACGTTATTGACTTGAAGGAACAAGATAACTTGTGTGTACAATTTGTTTTACTTGAATGAAAAATGAGTGACTTGAGGGAACAAGTTAGTGACTCGAGGTAACAAGTTATTGACTTGTTGGTGACCTGAGGGTACAAGCTAACGTGTCGTGCGAAAACCTAATGACTTGTGTGAAAAAGATAGGCACTTATCCAACATAATAACTTTTGCAAAAAAGTTAGTGACTTGTTCAAACGCAATAGGAGCTCATGCAGACAACTTGAACAAAATCACTTGTGTAAGTTTTATACTTGGTGAACAAGTTGGTGACTTGTCCCCACAGGATAGTGACTTAGTTACTTGAAGGGAAAAGGTACTCAAACTCATGCAAACAAGTTACTGACTTGAATGAAAAACTTAATTGAATAAGATAATAACTTGTTCAAACAAGTTAGTGACTTTTGTTCCAAAAACAATAGTAACTCGTGGACACTAGTTATTGACTTGAAGGAACAAGATAACTTGTGTGTACAAGTTTTTTATTTTACTTGAGGGAACAAGGTAGGGACTTGTGCACACAACTTTGTGATTTGTGAAGACAACACATTAACTCATGCAAACAAGTTATTGGCTTGACTGAACAAAAGTTTTTTCACTGAAGGTAACAAGTTAGTGACTTGAACAAACAAGTTAGTGACTTCAATACATGTATTGTGAAATCAATACATTAACTCATACTTGTGTGAACAAGATAAAAAAAAACTATCTTGTTTCTTGGGAGCTCTGAGCTGAAGGTTATCTCACTGGTAAATTTTCAGGTTTTATTTTTAATTTATTAAATAACTGCAGCCAGTTGTTTTTGTTGTTTTGGTTTTTGCAGATTTGATTAATATCTTGTCGGAGACGCAGACAGAGCCGCTGCCGTGTGTTTGTGTGAATGAAACGCTCTTGTTTTGAAAGACTGTGAAACAGTTTTTTGGGGTTTGCTTATTTACATTTTTGTTCTAAAAGTCTATTTACAAGACTTCCTGTTTTCTTCTAGAGCGTGTCAGGTTGTTTTGCAATTAAAATCATGAACAGATATCATACAGTGAACATTTAAAATCTGAATCTAATATTTGCCCTTCTCATTAAAACTGGAGAATATATCTAACTCAGTAGGTTACATTTTTCAAAATAAAAGCCTGATCAGCTCAAATTAAACTTTCTTAAAATCCGAGTTATTTTCAGTTTCCACCTGCTTCCAGTCTTTACGCTAAGCTAAGCTAAACTGTATCTGAGCACACAGATATGAAACTCCGGGGAAGAGTGAGAACATGATTTTTTTAAATAAAAAGACATTTTCACACCTTGAGGTCAGTGAAGTCTTTTATGTGTCTGTGTGGTGGAATTTACAACCAAGCTGCCAGTTCATGAGAAGAAATGCAAAGAGAGAAAAGCTGAAAGGAGATTTGAAAGAGAAAAAAAATATTGAAAAAGAAATAAATAAAAATAAAATTGAAAATCATAAAAGATAAAGGACACAATAAGAAAGAAATATAAAATCAAAAAGAAAGGGAAACAGGAAGATGGGAAAAGACAAAATTAGAAATAGAGAAAAATAAAGAAAGAGAAAATAAAAAAGAGACAAAAAAGAAACAAATAAGATAAAACCAGACAGGAAAAAGAAAATCAGAAAGAAGAATAGAATAAAGAAGAGTCTAAAACCAACAGGAGGAATATCTGAACAGTTTCTTTATTAGTCGGAGGGAAAACAAACTGTTTGTTTGGCGCTCTGCAGACCGACACACATGCAGAATCAACACAAAGTGCAAACAGCGACTCCATCTGATGCTACACACGGCCGGGACGGTACATTCCATATCGAGCTTCACAATTGCACAAAACCTCAGAAGAATGAACTTAAAAACAGTTTCAACACGGGCAGATAGTATTAGATCGGAGTTATTTTCTGCCAGTCGAAGAGCATGCAGGTTATGTTTCGCTGCAAAAAGCCGCCTGAACATCAAACCTACGGAACGACAGTCGGAACAAACCAGAAGATGCAAAAATACGTCAGTCGCTCTGCAGAGAGACTGAAGCTGCTGTAAGGCTGCGACCGAGAAAAACATCTGTTTTATTCCCCAAAACACATTTAATGACACATTTATTCCTCCAACACTTGAGCAGTGAAACCAGCCTGATCGCATAAAGTCACAGGAAACGTCCACGACTTCTTCACACCCGAATTACGTGTTGGTGGCTTGTAATGTGTGAAAATTAAGTTTAAAAAATAGCGCACACGTCGTAGTGAAGACACAGAAGTTACGTAAACAATGGAACTAACATGAAGAACATTAGCTATGTAAAAACAGTTAGTTACGTAAAAACTTTTCATTACGTAAAAAATGTAAATTACGTAAACAACGGAAGTTACATTAATAACATAAGTTCCATAAAAATGTAAGTTCCGTAAAAAAAAAGTTAGTTGTGTAAAAACGGAAGTTACAGAAACGTTACTTATGTAAATAATGTAAATTACATAAACAACGGAAGTTATGTAAACAACCTTAGTTACCTAAAAAGCTGTAAGTTAAGTAAAAACCGTTAAATAAATAATATCGGTTACGTTAACATTAGTTACGTAAAAACAAAACGTGATTCACAAGTCGTGAGCCACGGAAGTTATGAAGAAACTTGTTTACTTTTGTTTTGACACGGACATGAACCGCGTTCTCCTGGTGAAAGTCTGTTCGCAGTTTGTCCGACTAATTCTTCGTAAGTTTCACACATCACATCTCACCAGAGTTCAGGGTTAAGAAGTCGAGGTCATTTCACTTTGTGCGATCAGGCTGGTGAAACTGTGTTTACTGATCGATGATTAATTCTGTTCCGGGCTGAAAAAGTTTCAGTTACTGACTCAAAGGATTCATGTTAATAATTAAAAGTGACAAAGTGCAAAAGAACGGAGGGCAACAGAACGAGTTATAAGAACGATTATTTTCATTATCCAAAGTCCAAAGTGACGTCTCTAAATGTCTTGTTTAGTCAGTCCAAAACCCCAAATATTCACTTTAATGGGATTTAAAACGGAGAAAAGCAGGAAATGTGCAGGAGAAACTTAGTTTTTACACATCAACTCCAGTCCACCAAAACGTCTTGATTCAAGGACAGATCTGTTAATTATTAATGATTCAAACGTTGATAATCTCTTCAGTCAAACTCAGTCTGTGCTTAAAGTTTGTCCCGTGAGCTTTTCTCTGTGTTAAATCATTGAAAACTGAATATCTTTGGGATTTACAGGGTTTTCACATTCTCATGGACAACATTTCCAAACTTTTCAATAACTCTTCAAGGACTTTTTTATAAAAATGTCCATAACTGTGTGAATGAAAGTCTGGGAAACAATGCAGCAAAATTAAAATGTGAAAATATTATTTCTCAACCTAAAGAAAAAAAATGGCGGAAAAAATTTAAAGTAAATTTGCTGTTTTGTTCTTTTAATAAATACATTTATTTTTACCGCAACAATTTCATGGCATCATTCAACAAAACTTCAAAGGATTCCAAAGACTTTTCTAGGCCTGCAAAACTTCCATGACTGTGGGAACTCTGATTCAGACAAAACAAGACATTGGACATTATTTACTGACCCAAATGATTTAAATTAAATCTTTAACGGGTTAACTGATGGTGAAAATGAACGTAACCATGGATAAAAACACTCTTTAACTCTTTTCCCCTATAAAACCTTCCAGAAGACTCCAAAAACATTCACGTGTTGAACTTTGCAAGCTGGAAAAACATGTTGGTGCACGTTAGACCGCTGGAGATAATCCCCCTCTGCAGGCTTCATGTTCAGTCTGAGCGTCTGAAGGAACACATCCCTCACAAATAATCTGCTGCCCGAGGAAACGGAGCCTCTTCAATCAAACGGAGGCTTCAGATTAAACGTCCGGCTTAAGTCCCCTGAGGTCAGCCGGCTTTAACTCACGGACTGATGACGACGGTGATGATGATGATGATGATGGTGATGGTGGACTCTCAGCGGAAGCGAACGAGGACAGAAGTTTAGATCCAGGACGGGCGGATTAATCTCCTCAGGGCTCCTGCAGGTTCTGGTCCTGGTTCTGGTTCTGGTCGTGGTTCTGGGAGGGCGGCAGCAGGCGGGCCACGTGGCCGATGCCCTTGGTGACGCCCTCCCTGAACAGCAGCTTGGCGCCCAGACGCAGGTACTCGGGGTGTTTGATGAAGCGGAATCGAACGACGGCTCGCTCGCCCGTACGCAGCTCGTCCTGCAGCACGGAGAGAACAACAAAATTAGAGACAACAAAGGTTCAATCGTAGAGGTCAAAAGAAGGAAAAAATGAAAAAGAAAGAAAAGAAAGAAAAAGAGAAAATTTGAAAGAAAAAGGTGATAGAACAGAAAATCAGAAAAGACAATCAGAAAGAGGAATAAAAACAATAATAAAATAAAAAGAGGAAAAAATATAAAATGAGTAAGAAAAAAGAGAGTATTAGAAACAAAATCATAGAAAATGAAAAAGAAAAAAGTGAGAGAGGAAAAAAAACAAGAAGAGTCAATTAAAAAGAGGAATAAAAAAGAAAAAAAATAAAAGGAAAAAAAATTAGAAAGAAAAGAAAAGAGATTAAATCATGAAGAGGTAAAGAGAATGAAAAAATAGAAAATTAAAAAAGAAAATTTTAAAGAAAAAAGTGATCAAGCAGAAACTCTAAAAATACGAGAAGAAAAGGGGGAAGAAAAAAACAAGAAAAAAAGGGGGGAAAAATTGAAAATTAGAAAGAAAAAAAAGCATTTGAAAGAAAAAGAGAGACAATTTGAAAGAAAAGAAAAAAGTGCAACAGAAAATCAGAAAAACCAAAGAGTCAATTAGAAAGAGGAATAAATAAATTAACAACAGAAAAAGAGATAATTAGATATAAAAATAAAGGAGATAATCATAAAGAGTTGAAAAAAAAAGAAAAAAAAGGAAAATTAGAAAGGTAAAATAAAAAAAGAACAGGAGGAAAGAAAATGATAAAATTTTAAACAACACGTTTATCACCAAATATTCACTGAAAATCTGTTTACACAGAGCAGAGAGGAGAGGACAGGAGAGGCTGGAAACATGACAATACTTCATATGAAAACATTTTTTTTCAATATTTATGACACCTTTAAAAGTGTTTATATATACATTCTATTTTGTAGAAATTTTAAAGAAATTTCTCAATCAGAGAAATTCAACTTTTTTCTGATTTATGTCATTCTAACTGTGTTATTCTGCACAAAGACATGTTTGAGTTGTTCTGATTGTGCTGATTCCATAGAGCTGCAGGACTTACAGATTTATAGAGATTTTATATGTTGCAGTGAAACACGAGGACACAGAGAGTAAAACGCCTCGTTGGGGTTCAGAAATGAGTTTTCCATAGACCGACCTTTCCATGAAGGCACTCCACGGTAGCCGTCTGCCTGACGTTGCCCACGTGCACGGTGACCTGTGACCCCCGGCGGAAGGTCTTGGCATGGAAGAGCAGGACGATGGCGGCCTCGAACTGACAGCAGATGGTCGGGTTCATCTTGGGACTGACCATCACCATACCCTGCAACAGCCAGGCACACATCACTGTCACCGCACGCTGACACAGCCGCATGTTTCTGTCTTCAGCAACACTCCGGCAGTGTCTGCTGACAACAGTTTGAAACACAAGTTCAAAATGTTTCTGCTGCGACAACGTTAACAAAAGCCTACGAAGTCGTTACACAAAAGGAAACAAACGTTGGATGATGGGTGTTGACTTCACCACTAGCAGGAGAACAAGACGAAGAAACATGAACTTCTGGATATAAAACTTTAATCAGTTGGCGGCTTTACCAACTCAAATTTATCGAGGACGGACTTTAGGCATCGCTGCAGAAGCCTGCAGTGTGTCAAACCTCCAGCAGGGGTCTCCAGCGTCCGGTCCTCTCTATCTCCACACAAACTGAGACGACTTCTCTCCTCATTTATTATCTCAGATAACATACAAATAATGGTCCCATTCAGAAGAAAACAGATGATGAAGCAGGTGTGGTTTGATCGACAGGTGGCTGTCATCAGGAGAGAAGCAGAACAATGTGTATCCACGGCAACATGGACATCTAATCACAACTTTGAGCCTTTCAGCGTGTTTTCACTTCAGTTTATTTCAACATTTTATTTCTTTTAAAAAAGTGTTCGGTCGGACTCAAAGACTCCAAGGAGTCTTGGGTGTACATAAACAGTGGCTACAGTGATAGTGGATGGGCCATTCAGTTTAATGGCAAGTGATTCAAATGACTGGTAGACTGGCACAGAGACAGGCCAGACTTTCCAGCTCTCACGATAGATTATCACGAGAGCTCCTCCGCGACCGGTAGTACGAGGTTGACAGCTGTAAACAAACCTGGGGGGAGTTGATTCATTCAACTGGGAAAAGTCATTCTGTTGTTGCCAAGTCTCTGTCAGACTAAAAAAGTCATACTTGTGGTCACTGATGAGTTCCCGGAGAAGATGTCCTTTGCTCGAAAGTGAGCGGATGTTATATAATCCAAAGTGGAGATCACTGTGGTCGCTCTCGTGGGAGACGGTGCTTTATCCAAATTAATTCTCAGCTCATTGGCTGATTGACGGACAGCCGCAGAACTGAACGCTCGGCGTGTTTCAGTTCAAAGATACTGATAGACAGTCAGAAATCAAATTAAAATGAAAAAATACACAGGTAGATTAAAAATTCCACATGCTCGACCAAATTCTAAACGACCATTAATCGATCATAGATTAATTATTCCTATCCCTAGCCTGAACGGAGCCTTGTGAGTGTTGTTTAGTGCCTAGTCTGTGAGTCATGTGACCTCTGACCTTGCGCAGCAGCGAGCGGTCGAAGTTTCCCAGAGCGAGCGTGGCGGCCTGCCCGGCCCGCAGCACCCTGCAGGCCGAGCGGTTCCTCTGGATGCTGCCAACCTTCAGACGCAGGAAGCGACCCTCGTCAGTCGGCCCAACCACCAGCCGCTCGCCCTCCCTGCACACGCCGCTGGAATATACACAGCACACGCCAATACTGTAAACTCTACAGTACAGTAAATACTATATATATTGTATATTATAAGGCCGCTCACTTTACTATATAGAGATTATAACTAACATGTGAAAAGACTCAATGACAAACCTCATTTGACGTGTTTCGTGTTCTCACCTGTACAGAGTTCCTCCCACCACGGTCCCAACATCAGGAACAGAGTAGATCTCATCCACCTGCACACACACACACACACACACACACACACACACACACACACACACACACACACACAGACACACGCAGACACACACTTCATATCAGCAGATACTCTATATTAAAGGGAATATTTATATATATATCAGCACAACCAATTTCTTCTCAAAATGGCACTTTTATAAACCTGTTTTTATACATATTAATTTAAATTCCTGTAGCACTGTATAGAAAATACAGAATGACATTTAAGTCCAAATAAAAAAAAAATAAAAATAAAAATATGCCCATGAAATAAATAAAACATGCAATGAAATAAATTATAAAATAAAAAATGGGCAATAAATATTGAAATTAATTTAAAAAATATATATATATAAATTAGCCAGCTATATATATATATATATATATTTTAAAGGCTTTTAAAAGGACTACTTTTTAATAAATAAATGACCTGGATTTTGTTTTTAAATAATGTTTTTGAAAGGACTTCTTTTATTTACTTCAGGGTCTTCTGTGGGATTATAGGAAAAAAATCCCTGAAATAAACATCCTTTTTTAATGCGTTATTATTTTTTGTATTTAAAAAAAAATAACTTAATATATATTTATATTTACATTATTTATTTCAGTATTTATATATTAGGCAATTTATTTATTTTAATATTTAAATGTCAATCAATTAAAAAGTACCTAGATGTGTGTGTGTGTGCGTGTAAATGGTATGGACCTGCACTTATATATCACTTTTCTAGACTCTTTGCGACCACTCAAAGCTCTTTACACTACAGACTACAGACTCATTCACCCGTTCACAAACACATTCATACTGGTGGCAGAGGCTACCCTAAACGGTACCACCTGCCACCATTGGGAATTCATTCACACACTGATGAAGCAATTTGGGGTTCAGTATCTTGCTCAAGGATACTTCGACATGTAGACTGCCATGGTCAGGGATCGAACCACCAACCATCCGATCAGTATGTGACTGCTCTACCAACTGAGCCACAGCCGCCCCTCGGTGTGTCTGCGTGTGTGTCCGCGCATGTGTGTGTGTGTGTGTGTGTGTGTGTGTGTGTGTGTGTGTGTGTGTGTGTGTGTGTGTGTGTATGTGTGTGTGTGTGTGTGTACCTGGAACTCTGTGAGCTGCTGCATCAGCTCCTCCTGCTCCTTGCTGTTGCTGAGTGGAGGCAGGATGTTCAAGAAAACCTTCAGCAGGTCCAGACTTTCTCCAGACACACTGGACAAGGTGAAGATAGGTGTGATGCTGCACGCACACACACACACACACACACACACACACACACAGTGGAAATGTTAATCATACTGATAGCTGTATCTAATAGTTTGTCCAATGTGGGCAAAGTTGTGACACAGTTTCATGCCCCACTGAGGAACTTTCATAGGAATGAACTGGGAACTGAGTGACCTGCTACAGCAGTAGTATAATTCTACAACCTCATTTAGCAGACGCTTTTACCCAAAGTAATATACATGTTTGAGTTCACAGACAATAAGCAAAAATGAAGTCAAAAGACAACACAGTCGGAGCTTTAGGTTCAGTTTGATTTTTTTTTTTTCATTTGTGTAGATTGCGTGTGAAGGTGTTCAGTAAAGAGCCTTCAGGTCTTTAGAGTCTTCTTAAAGATTGAGAGGGACTCAGCAGATCGGATGGAGTTTGAGGGAACTACAGAGAAGAAGTTGTAGTAGTAGTATTAACAGTAGTATCAGCAGTATTTGTACTCACCATGCAGACTGCAGTAGCAGTAGTATTTGTACTCACCATGCAGGCAGCAGTAGTAGTAGTAGTACTGGTAGTAGTCATATTATTAACAGTAGTAGTAGTATTAACAGTAGTATCAGCAGTATTTGTACTCACAAAGTAGTAGTATTAGTACTCACTTGGTTTTTGGGTTGTGAACGATAAACCGATGCGATGGGATATTCAGTTTAACAATTGAGAGATAGGGCTGAAAAATAAAGTGCTTTCTCTGTTTAACAAACAGCTGCACATGAATATCAAGCTGCATTCTGTATTTATACTGTGAACTATGTCCTGCTCAGGGGCACGGGAATGCCTTTATATTATACTATTTTTTATTATTATTTGCGTCTGTATATAGACAATCCTAGTGATTAATTTGTTATTTAATTTCCCAGAACATGATTGTGTTGTGTTTTATTAGTTTAGATGATTAAGGGAAAATGTAAATGATGTCACTCAAATCAAACCTACACTCACCTACTACACCTCACGTGGGACTGATGGAAATGACAAACGATGGATAAGTGTTTCTTGTTGACAGACAAACTCTCTACTGTTTGTTTTTTTTACTTTAGTATCCATAATAAATCTCAATGTTGGAAATAACAGATCTTGAAAGGAAAAAAAGCTTCTAGAACAATTTTTCTTTACATTATTATAAATGTAGAAATATGTTTTGTGGTGTTTTAAACTCCATGGCGAATCAGAACATAAATAAAATATAAAACTGTGACACACTATAAAATATCTACAACACATATTAACCGTAGAATCAAATCAAATCGTATCGTTCTTACACCGCATCGATTCTTATGGAATCCGTCTGTAATAAAAGTATATCGTTTTTCAGTCGTATGGTACGGTAACCTGTGTATCTAGATGTGTATCGAATCGTTTATCACAGAGAGATGTACAACTCTAGTACTGACCATGTGGACTGCAGTACTAGTAGTATTAACAGTAGTATTAGCAGTATTTGTACCCACCAATAAGTATTAACAGTATTAGTAGTATTAACAGTAGTATTAGCAGTATTTGTACCCACCACTAAGTTTTAACAGTATTAGTAGTATTAACAGTAGAATTAGCAGTATTTGTACCAACCAATAAGTATTAACAGTACTATTAGTATAAACAGTAGTATTAGCAGTATTTGTACCCACCACTAAGTATTAACAGTATTATTAGTATTAACAGTAGTATTAGCAGTATTTGTACCCACCACTAAGTATTAACAGTATTAGTAGTATTAACAGTAGTATTAGCAGTATTTGTACCCACCACTAAGTATTAACAGTATTAGTAGTATTAACAGTAGTATTAGCAGTATTTGTACCCACCACTAAGTATCAACAGTACTAGTAGTATTAACAGTAGTATTAGCAGTATTTGTACCCACCACTAAGTATTAACAGTATTAGTAGTATTAACAGTAGTATTAGCAGTATTTGTACCCACCACTAAGTATTAACAGTATTAGTAGTATTAACAGTAGTATTAGCATTATTTGTACCCACCAATAAGTATTAACAGTACTAGTAGTATTAACAGTAGTATTAGCAGTATTTTTACCCACCACTAAGTATTAACAGTATTAGTAGTATTAACAGTAGTATTAGCAGTTTTTGTACCCACCACTAAGTATTAACAGTATTAGTAGTATTAACAGTCGTATTAGCAGTATTTGTACCCACCACTAAGTATTAACAGTACTAGTAGTATTAACAGTAGTATTAGCAGTATTTGTACCCACCACTAAGTATTAACAGTATTAGTAGTATTAACAGTAGTATTAGTAGTATTTGTACCCACCACTAAGTATTAACAGTATTAGTAGTATTAACAGTAGTATTAGCAGTATTTGTACCCACCACTAAGTATTAACAGTACTAGTAGTATTAACAGTAGTATTAGCAGTATTTGTACCCACCACTAAGTATTAACAGTACTAGTAGTATTAACAGTAGTATTAGCAGTATTTGTACCCACCACTAAGTATTAACAGTATTAGTAGTATTAACAGTAGTATTAGCATTATTTGTACCCACCAATAAGTTTTAACAGTACTAGTAGTATTAACAGTAGTATTAGCAGTATTTGTACCCACCACTAACTATTAACAGTACTAGTAGTATTAACAGTAGTATTAGCAGTATTTGTACCCACCACTAAGTATTAACAGTACTAGTAGTATTAACAGTAGTATTAGTACTGACCATGCAGACTGGGTGAACTGCTGCGCGGCGGTCACGGCGTCGTCGGGGCTCGACACCACCATGGGCACCTTGTTGCAGCCCGGCTGCTTCAGGACTCGCTCCAGCTGCCGGACGGTTCTGTCCACGGTGCCGCGGGAGCACAGGTCCACTTTACTGACCACAATGAAGATGGGAACTTTCAACGCCATGGCCAGGCCCAAGTGCTCCCGGGTCGTACCGGCTGGACGGAGGAGAGCGGGAACACTGTGAGCATGCTGACATCAAAATAAAATACTTCATTACCCAGAAACCATCTGGCAGGAGAGAAGAACTTTTACTTTTAAATCTATGTGCTTTGTTAGATTTTCCTTTTTGTTTTATATATATGAAAAGGATTTTTATACAGGATTGTATACAAAGTACAGAATGCCATCTACGACCAAATAAAAAATAAATACATAAAGAAAAATAAATATGCCAATGAAATAAATTATAAGGTTAATTAAATGAAAAATAATAATAATAATTAAAAAAAATATATATATACCTATATATATATATATATATATATTTAAAAAAACGTCTTAAAAAATTATATATATATATATATATATATATATAATTTTTTTAAGACGTTTTTTTAAAAGGACTACTTTTTAATAGATAACCTGGATTTTATTTTTAAAATAATGTTTTTGAAAGGACTTCTTTTATTTACTTCAGGGGACTTTTGTGGGATTATAAATTATAATATATTAATAATAATTAATTATTATATATTTAAAAAATCCCTGGAATAAGTAAAAGTAATAAATAATATTATAATTTTTTTTATGGATTTACTTATTAATATATATTTATATTTACATTATTTATTTCAGTATTTATATGATAGTCGTATTGATTTATTTATTTCATGGGCACATTTATTTATTTTAATATTGACTGAAATGTCAATCAATTAAAAAGTGCCTAGATTTATGTGTGTGTGTTCATGTGTGTGTGTGTCTGTGTGAGTGTGTGTGTATGTTTGTGTGTCTGTGCGTGCTTGTTTGTGTGTGTCTGTGTGTGTGTCTTACGTGCCCCTCCCCTCACTTTGCTCTCCCTGTGTCATGTCATTCATTCTGTGTCTTGTTTGTCTTCAGGTGTAATCAGTTTGGCTGTTTGGGGGAAATTGTACCAGCAGCGGCGGCAGCGGCGGCGGCGGCGGCGGCGGCGGCCTGCAGCTGGTGATCTGGCCTTTTGTTTGGTTTGGTTTTTCCCCTTTGTTTTCTGGTGGGACTGGTGGCTTAGTTTTCGGTTATTTATTTCTATTTTTTGTTTTACTTAGATTATGGTCCATTGGCAGAAGGGCTTCTTTTGGATCCGCCGGCCCATTGAGGGTCGGTCCAAAGGCCCACCAGACCTTTTGCTTCCAGTAGAGATTTGATTCCCTTTCGGTTGTTTTGTTTGTCTTGTTGTAAAAAATCATTGTTTGTGCCACTCCTGACTCTGTGGCAGTTGTGTGCACGTCTGTGTGTGTGTGTGTGTGTGTGTGTGTGTGTGTGTGTGTCTCTCACCGATGCCTGTGTTGGCGCTCACAACCAGCATGGCGGAGTCGGGGCAGTAGCTGGTGAGGCCGAAGATGGTCGTCTTCAGGTACTTGTGGTGTCCGGCCAGATCAATGAAGGTGATCATCTTAGAGGAGCTCTCACAGATCTCCTCGGCCGTCCGGGACTCACTGTAGTTCACCACCTGCACACACACACACACACACACACACACACACACACGCATACACACAGTTCATATCAGCAGATATTCTATATTAAGGGGCAGATTTATGTTAAACTGAGCTGATGTTTATGATATTTTATATTTTTGTTTAGATTTCAGTTTGGGACTTCATAAAAACAATGTATTTCAAGCACAACTTATTGTATTTGTGTAGTAAAATATTGTTCTATTTGTTATTTTCTTATTATAATTAAAATATTATAATTTACAATATATTACCAAACAAATAAATAAAAGAGCATTATTATATGAATTGTAATTTAATAATAATATATATATATATTACCTCATATTGATTTTATCTTTTTTTAATCTGTTTTATTCAGTTTTTAGTCGAGCTTTTATTTAAATATTGTATTTGCTATTATAACAGTTTTTAAATCTTTTTAAATGTATTTGTTGCTGTCTTGTTCTTAAATCTACTCCATAGTTTTACTACTACTACTGTTATTAAAGGATTTAAATCTATTTTATTACATTTTCCCCATTGTTTTTTTCATTTTTACGCTCTTGTTTTGTCTTTCTATCCTCTGACCTGCATGAAAAGTGTTGTATATCAGTTTGATTGATTGATGTTAGAAAATGATTGATTCTGACTCATATCTACATCTGCAGTATAATATATATTAAAGTGAAGTCTCACCTCTCCCTTGCTGTTGAAGCCGAGGATCTCGAAGCTGATGCTGGAGGTTCGTCCCGTCTGGATCTCGTGCAGATGTCTGAAGAGGTTGAGCCGCGCCCGGCCGCGCCCGTTGTCCAGCTCGCCCTGCGTCAGCACGCCCAGCAGGGTCGACTTCCCCGAATCCACGTTCCCCAGAACCGCCACCCGTAGGTCCAGGAACTGTCTCGGTCCAAGACAACATGACAGAGGAGAGGAGAGGAGAGGAGAGGAGAGGAGAGGAGAGGAGAGGAGAGGAGAGGAGAGGAGAGGAGAGGAGAGGAGAGGAGAGGAGAGGAGAGGTTTTGGTTGGTTTTCAAAATCCCTTTATTGCACTATTTCAGGGATACACCAGATAATTTTAGTGGAAAAATACAAAATTAAATTTTCAGGTTTTTTCGGTTTCAGTCCTGCCAGAACTGAAACCGGCTCCACGCAACCAGCATCCTGGACCCGGCTCCTACGTGTCAGCCAGATAGCCAGCACCGGACAAGAAGTTCAACAGGAGGTGCACAGCCTTCTTCTGGACAGAGTATTTGGGGCCAAAAATAAATAAACCAAAAGAAAACTCCTCCCCAAAACCTTCAAACCAACTTTTTACAAGCTCAAACAAGGCTGACAGACGAGGACATTCAACAAACAGATGTTCCAATGTCTCAGTTCTAGAACAAAAACACACCCCTCCCCCAGCTCCGGATCAAGGTGCGCTCTGTATCTGTTTGTAGCTATCGCGCCGTGTACAACCCTCCACTGGAGGTCAGCTGTCCACTTCTCAACGGGCAGCTTGTACAGGCAACGCCAACTGCCTTTCTGGGAAGAGTTTGGACCAAAGAACTCAGTCCACCTCGACTCCTTTACTCCTTCCAAGGACACAAGGTTCAGCAACTTCACAAGAGGTTCGTACATTTCTGCCTTTCCTGCATCCTGAAACTTGCTGAGGCGAGAGATTTTAAAAGAGAGCAGCTGGCCTCCTCCCTCCTGCCAGTCCCCCACAGCTGGAGCGATGGACAGGGAAACTGTAGTTACTGTCCTCAATCCACTGGTCACGCAGGGGGGCATCCTCAACAAAAGCCCTTAGGGGCCGTGTCAGGGCGTCAAAGAGCTCTCTCACCACTCTGTTTACCAGCCTGAGAGAGGAGAAGGTACAGTCGGCTCTTATGTTGTTTACAGACGGTTTCATCAAATGGCCCACCTTTGTGTATCCAGCCTCCCTCAGACTGTTTCGCAGGCTGGCAGACTCAATTACTTGAGTCTTAAATCAATTATTGAAGAACAGCGGTTCCTCAAATAACCACATTCCAGGAATTTTATTCCCAATTCTTGCAGTCCTTGCCACCTGCCAAGACTGAGGAGTAAAAGGGCTTCAGTGCAGTGAGCTCCACCTCAGCGAGCTGTAAAAGGAAGAGCTGCTTGTCGTAGCCCAACCTGCCAGCTCGCCTTAGCAGAAGCTTGGCTGTGTCCAGCCAGCTTGGGCCACAGTCATACAAAACTTTTTTGCTGTTTGCAGTCTAAAAGCAGCAATCTTTGCCTGGATATTTATAAGTTCCTGTCCACCTTCTGCCAGAGGCAAGTAAAGGACTGCTGCCCAATGCCGACGGACCAGAAAAAATCCACGATATCCCTCTGAATGTTATCAATCAGACCTCTAGGTGGCGTCAACGCAAGAAGTCACTGTTGCGTGCACGGTCCCCCACTGTCGCCCTATGCTGCCTGCTATTTGTGCAGACAGTTAAACCGTTTATGTCCAACATCTCCTCATTCAAAACATTTCATCTGTCCTGTATCAGTTTATTTGAGGTGGTGCCACACTGTAAAAAAAAGTTATTTTCCAGAAATGTACTGTGCTATTTAACAGGGTTTTCCTTCTCTTTTTCTACATGAAGTGCAAATGCCATAAAACCAGTAAATAACTTTTAATCTAAATATTAACCATGAAATGGAAGTTGAAATCTGTAAATGAATATAATGGGACTTTATTTATTTTTATTATTTTTTACAGTATTATCTAATTGTTTAATGGTCTTGAATGTTAAATTACACTGACTTTATTTAGAAATACAAACAAATACACATCATATTGCTGAATGTAAAACAAAGGAAACTTTCTGTTTACAGTTAAACTTTACTTAATTTAATGTAAAAAAAAAAAAAAAGGTAATAATAAAATGGTAAAAAGCCATAACGTCATATTAAAGTTAAAAAAACATACGTTATTCTACACACACACACACACACACACACACACATGTATATTAAAATACAGATATTTCCTCTATAATATCTGTTTTTAAAAAGACATTTCATTAAAGAAATGTTTTACTGATATTAGAAAGCAAGGGTGTGACAACTTTTGCTACCAGTTTTTTTTTCTTTCTTCAGTGTATAGCGTCCACGATCTGTGATGTTGTTTTTGCAACACACACACACACACACACACACACACACAAACTCTCTCACCTGCTGATCGTCTGGAACTTTCCTGACGAGGACTTCTGCGATCTTGCGGGTGTTTCTGTCCGAGTCGTAGTCGACCTCGCGCTCTCTGAGCAGAGTGATGTCAGCGCCGACTCTGAGAGAGACGAGACGAAGAAGAAGTCTCACACACACTGCGGTCAGTCAGGACTCACTGCTGGGCTCAGTGTGTGTCAGAGAATCTACCTGCAGAGATCTGAAACTGTTAATAAATCATGAGTTACTTTTATTCTTGGACATTCTGCAGTGAGTTATAGATTCTGAAATTGACTCTAATTTACTCTTTTTATTATGGGTCTTAATTTTATTTCTAATTTTTGAAAAACAATATTATTTTGTCATTTGCTTATTTATTTATTTTTTTACAGTCCTTATGTCTGTTTATTTATTTATTGTTAAAGCATTGTGTGTCTTAAATTATTTTTTTTTTTAAAAAGAAGTAATATTTTATTTTGACTTTTGTTTATTTACTTTTTTTAAGGTCCTTGCGTTAAATGTATTATTTATTGTATTTATTTATTATTTATTGGATGATTGTTAAAGCCTTGTTGGTCTTTAATTTATTTACAATTTTTAAAACACATTTTATTTTGACATTTGTTTATTTCAAAAAAAAATTATGGCTCTTACGCTTTTTATTTATTGTAGTTTTATTTTATTTATTTATTACTATTGATTGATTGATCGTTAAAGCCTTGTGGGTCTTTAATTTATTTAAAAAAATGAATATTTATATTTTGTCATTTGTTTGATTTTAAAAACAATTTACGGTCCTAATGTTTCTTTTTTTTTTTTGGCATTTTTCATGCTTTTATTGAAAGTGACAGATAGAAAGGGGGAGACAGAGGGGAGGACATGCGGCAAAGGGACCTCAGGCTGGATTCGAACCCGGGTCCCCCGCAGCAAGGACTCAGCCTTAATGGTATGCGCTCTACCAGTGTGAGCCACCGGGACGCCCATGTTTCTTTTTTTAAGTTATTGACAGCCTTGTAGGTCTTTAATTTATTTATAATTTTTTTTAAAGATTCTTAGATATTAAGCTTTAAAAAAGTTCTTGGATCAGCTGACTCTTTGCAGGCTTTTTGTTCTGTCAAAACCCTTTAAAACCAACATTTTGGTTTATTCCACAGTGACACAGACTGTAGAACCAGGCGACCTACTTCTCGGCCATCCTCTTTAAGGTCTTGAGCGAGGCCTTCATGTCGGCGTCGGTCAGGCCGACCAACAGGCCGTTATCCTCCACACCGATCTGGTACACGGCCTCGCCGCGGCCCTCCTGCAGCCGCCACTTGAGCTGCGTGGCGAGGTGCTCGAATCGGTACTGAGTGGGATTCACCAGCTTCAGCTGCAGGAGGACGGGACACACAGGTGAACATCAGCACAGCAGAGTCAATAACATCACCACCAAACATTCAGCTGAATATTTTCTACATTTACTGATGAAATCTTTAGACAATAAAACATCCAAAAATAGTAAAGAAAATAATAATACCTGTTTTAATTTATTATTACCAGCCCAAGGTCACTCTTAACAGTATTGTGTATGCATTTCACAGTTTGTCCATCAGAGGGCGCTAATGAGTTTATATTAAGACAATAAAATGTCCCACTTTTTATATTCATCACAATTCCTTAATAACAATAAACAATAAATATTCAGTATTATTCTGACTATAAATTGTGAATATATATTTAAACACAAATACAACAAAAATGTTGGGGAAAAATGCTTTTGAATGCATTTTAAAACATGAATGAACATATATATAACATACGTAACTGCATTATAATAATGATAATAATGATGTTGTTTATTATTGTAATAAAGGGCTACAAGTACAGTTAATAAATCTGCCGGTTATCTTCTGGATTAATTAATTAAACATTTGCTTTATTAAATGTCAGAAAATAGTGGGAAAAAAGCCTTTCCCACATCCAGTAGTCCAATATAGTCCAATATTTTGTTAAATTCTCCATCAATTGAGTTAGCATTGAAGCTGTGATGATAATAATAATAATAATAAGAAGAAGAAGAATAAAAACTAATCAGTATCAATTATCAGTAATTCCCAGCAGGGCTGCAACTGACAAACTAACCTGCTGATTACTTTCCAGATCATTTAGTCGTTTGTCTATAAATATCTGATTATTATTATACATAAATAAAATAGTTATAATTTTCCCGAGGCGGAGGAGATGGAGGAGCATCAGTCCACATTCCAAAAATATCACACTTATTCTCATTAATTTTCAAATTTTAGAAAATACTTTCTTGCATTTTTTTCTTAAAGAAAAAAATAACTTAAACAATTATTAAATTATAAAATTGACTAAGACTAATCGCTGCAGCTCTAATTACAATAATTTTGTAATATCATTGTTATTATTATTATTATTATTATTAAGAAGAAGAAAATGGATGGTAGAATGGATTTATTTATTTGCAAGTTAAAATAATATGATTTATGGTCCACATATGAATTAGACAGAAGGTCAGAGAGAACTCTGAAAATACAATTTTAACTCATTTTAAAATAAATAAAACTAAAATACCTCCTTTAAGAGCCCAGTAGACATATACAAAACAACATTCATAATGTTCTGCAGTTCATATTTTTTGTGAAAAACCTGCACTACACTAAATAGCATTACTACTAGTAATAATAATACCAACAGTAAAAATAACAATAATAGTAATAGTAATAATAAAGAGCAGAAACTGAAGTGTGAGTTACCTTGTACTCAATGTTTCCTTCTTCAGCCTGGAAATACAGAAAAACACTGATTACTGTCAAATGTATTGTAAACAATACGGCGTGTTTGTCCAATAACGTTTTGGTGCCATTTTTAAATAAAGACTCTAAGACTAAGACAAAAACATTTCCTGCTATTACTTATTACTAGGGGTTTTCTTGTTTTTTCCTTCCATATTCATATATATATATATCATGTCATACTTGCAATGTAATTTTAAATAACAATTAGATGTATTTGCAATCTGTGCAGGCCAAGTTATAAATGTTAGTTTATTAATGTGTTGCATAATATATGTTTTCATAACTGGCCCCTGGGCTCCTGTCATGTTACTAATGTGTTTATCCCTGGCTTAAACAGTTAAACACTGAAAGTTAGATGCCTATTAGTATTAAAAACAACAGGCCTTCTTGTTGTTTAAACACTCACACACACATATATATATATATTTATATATATATATATATATATATATATACATATTATACATTTATAAAGCCCAGCTGAGAATAAGAGTACTCTAACGACATGTTACAGATATTTTACTGCTGATGTGTGAAGTTAAAGTGTCAGTAAATCGCCTGGAAGTAACTCGGGTTTGCTGCAGTAACACTAGCTGGGCTCCTGTCATGTTACTAAAGTGAGTATCCCAAAGTTAGAAGCTAAAAACAGTAAAGCAAACACTGCTTCTTCTTGTTCAAACATATGCCGAATTATAAATCGGCCTTTGTTTTTTTCATTAAAGACACTAAGTGACTTCTATGATAATTGTGCCTTCACCTTCCAGACAAAAATATCTTTAATTGTGAGAATTTTGAATGCAGTTCGGCGCGATGTTCTCTCCGGTCGACAGAGCTGCGGGTATTGGCGATAAATGCTCCTTAAATATTTATTTTATTATATATTTATGAAGCCCAGCTGAGAATACGAATACTCTCACGACTTGTTACAGATTTACTGCTGTTGTATTAATGCAAAGTGTCAATAAATCGCCTGTAAGTAGCTCGGGTTTGCTGCAGTAACACGAGCTGGGCTCCTGTCATGTATCCCTGGCTAACAGTTAAACACTGAAAGTTAGCAGCTAAAAATAGTAAAGCAAACTCTGCTTCTTGTTGATCAAACATATGCCGAATTATAAATCGGCCTTTATTTTTTCATTAAAAACATTCAGTGAACTTCTCTGATAGTTGTGCCTTCACCTTTTAGACAAAAATATCTTTAATTGTGAGAACTTTGAATGCAGTTCGGCGTGAGATTCTTTTCAGGAGACAGAGCTGCGGGTATTGGCGGTAAATGCTCCTTTATAAAGCCCAGCTGAGAATAAGAGAACTCTCACGACATGTCCCAGATACTTTATCATATATATCATATATAATATATATTTATGACAGTAAATCGCCTGGAAGTAGCTGCAGTAACACTAGCTAGCAGGCTGGTTTAGCTGGTGTCCCGTTAATCCCCGGGCTACAGAGCGGACGCTACGGTACCTCCGGAGGGAAATACGGCGGCGGTGTTCTGTTGTTCCTGTTGTTCTTTTTATTCCGTCTCTTTCGGCCCCGTTTGCCTCTTCTCGTCCGCGACTTTTTCGACGTTTTCTTGCCGTTGTTGCCGGAGCCGGAGCCCGGTCCGTGTCTGCTGCCGTGCCCGGGCGACACTGCACCACTCTCGGACAAATCCACCATCGTCCCCGGCGGCTCGTAGCTGTCGGTCACCGGCAGAACGGGGCTGAACTCACGGTAATAAAATGAACTGTGATGAATACGGAGCTCCTGTTTCTAACATCACATCTAGCAAAACACACGGCCTGTCTGTCTGCGTGGAGGATGGATGCTCTCTCCTCAGCATCAGCAGCTCCATCAACCCGCCATCACCCCGCGCGGCTTCCGGAAACAACTTTCAAAATAAGGTCAGCAGCAGGTTTTACAGATAGGACATTTCAAAGTAAAAGTACGGCTGAGATTTGTATACTGTACACTATATTTTAAAAAAATAAAAACAAAATTAAAAAAAATATCCAGAAAATTATTGTATTACTCAACAGGATTTTTCTTGTTTGAGTGAAAATGCCATTAATAAGATTTAAATATATATATATATTCCAAATATTACACTACTGTAACTTTTTTTCATTATTCTACAGATTTTTTTAATTATTTGAATTAATAAATACAGATACTTACTATATATTGTCCATATTTTTAGCTGCATCTGAACTTATTAATGTTTTAAATAGATAATTAATTATATATATACATATGTATATATATATATATATGTGTGTGTGTGTGTGTGTGTGTGTGTGTGTGTGTGTGTGTGTTTCATTTATTTATATAAATTAAAATGTAAGAAAACAGAAAGATTTCAGTTCTAGCTTGTTCAGAATTTGTTTATTCTGGAAATCATGACAAAAACACTTTCAGAGTTCAGATTCAGTAACATTACATAAATGTCAAATATTTTTATAAATTTGCCCTTTAAGTGATTTCAAAGTGAAAAAATGTATACAACTGCTTATAGTGTGAGAAACAGAAAACAGCTTAAACATATGTCACTGATTTTAAAATATGAACCATATAAATTAATGTTTTACCTTGATGGACAAGAATAAAAGATTACTCATAGACCTTACTGTAACTAAAAGCATGCAAGACACAATAAAGACTTGAATGACTGAATAAATTAATAATTACACAAATGCATAAAAGACATTAAAACTCAAAGATCAGATGACAGAGAATCATTCACGTAATGCAAATTAAATTAAACAAATATGTTTTTAAAAAAACAAAAGTTCTAACTCTGCAAAAATGTTGGTCCTTAAATTGTCGGAAACATTTATATATTTATATTTATATTTCTTTATAATACCAGATATTTGATTGAATATAATTAACACAATTCTTGGCATTTTTTTCTTAAAAAAAACAACTTCATCAAATAATTGAATAATAGTTGCAGATTAATTCAATATTTCTTACTATTCTATCTGATGCTTCTGGATTAATATTACTCCTGCATGAATGTTTCATTGTCTGGCTGTAGATGTTTCAGGTTGAGCTCATTTTAACTCTTTATAACCTGTTGGGTAGTTTAATCTGCAGCGATGTATCATAATCTATAAAATCATCATGTGTTTGTTAAGTGTGGTGACAGGGTTAAATGAATCAGGTGTGTGTGTTAGTAATGAGATACATCAAATAAAACAATATGTTATAAGTGTGTTTATGTGAACAGCAATATTCCAAAATCATTCGGATTAAAACAGTACTCTGAATACAACACTGCCATGTTAACGACCTTATCTGATTACTTTAGCCCAAATAAAGCCACTGGAGTAAGTGATTGATAGCAATATTTTGAAGTGCACATGAATAAACCTTCATGGCACTTTAATGTCCTGTTGGATAATTTTCCACATGTTAATTTAACATAGATTATAATACCAAGCAGGATAATCTAAGCAGGCTACAACGTTTATGTTGCTATAAATGTAGTTCCTACTGTAAAATCTGTAAAATTAGGAAATTGGGTCACATTATATATTTCCTTTGTAAAAAAGGTGATGCAGGACATTAATACGTTCTGTTAACAGGACAGATGATCAGAGGAGCAGAATTGGTACCAGCATTATTAAGACAAGGACCAAAGAATGGGAAGAGTTTGTCAGTGAAGGAGCAGTGAGTGAATGAGTAGATATGAGTTGCAGCATTTATGTCATAAAAGGAGACCAGACCCTTCTCATAATGAACAAACACCCCCACCTTCTGAGGCCAGGACCTCAGACAGAGAAGGACCGGAGGGGCATCAAGAGCTTTGTACTCTTTTCCATCCCTCAACCATATACTCCAGCAACCGATCTGAGGGCTCAGTGTGATGCCTCCCTTTCTGTCGATTGACTCTCTGGCCACTCCTAAATTCCAGTAAGGCTTTCCTTGAACTTGAACCTCAAAGTAAGATCTGCCTGAAGTAAAACTCTGTTTTCCTAAAACATAAGTATGAAAAGAAAATCGCCCAGGGTAGTCTGGGAGATTCTTCTTCACATCACCATGTTTCACTTGTTTCCCACCATGAGACAGGATGATGTAGGGATGTGCTGTATCAGGATCAAGAGTCACATCCACTGCATACTGCTGGACCCTCTTCAGCTCAAACTCAGGGAGCAGCTTCTTCATCTCTTCACTGAGTGTCTCCTCCAGCTGAGCCACAGCTCTCTCCACAGTCCCCTCATATGATGATGGACAGACGCTGACCTCTGTCCAGTCCTTGGTGGGTGTTGGGTGGTGGGTGTTTAGGGACTGGACACTCTGGAGGAGATGGAGGTGGTCTTCAGAGCGTGAGAGCTGCTCGACCTCAGTGCTTCTCTTCTTCAGCTCAGAGATTTCCTGTTCCAGCTCTTTGATGAAGTCTTCAGCCTGTTTCTGTGTCATTCTCTGCTTCTCTTCTATAGTTTTGATGAGCTCATTCAGGCCTCTCTCAACAGCCTCCATCAGAGCAGTGAAGACCTGAACTCCTTCTGATATCTCTCTGTCTGCATCTTTCTCACTGAGGTCAACTGAGTGTTTGATCTCCTGAATCTTCAGTCGTCTCTTCTGGATCATCTTCTGAATGTCAGCATCTGTCTTTCCCAGCTCGGCCTTTTTTCCAGCATATTCTTCTATCAGAGGAACAACAGAGTGTGCCTTGTGGTCTAAAATAGTGCAGAGCATGCAGACACACGTCTGGTCGGTCTTACAGAACAGCTCCAGAGGTTTATCGTGCTTCGTACACATCCTACCTTCCAGGTTCTCCACAGCGTTGATCAGCTGATGTCTTTTCAGGCCTGACACTGTCAGATGAGGCTCCAGGTGAGTCTCACAGTAGGAGGCCAGACACACCAGGCAGGACTTCAGGGCCTTCAGTTTGGTTCCAGTGCAGACGTCACAGGGAACGTCTCCTGGTTCAGACACTTGTTGCTCTGATCTGCTGCTGCTGGCTTTCTGCTGAGCTGACTGTCTGAACTGAATAACCATCTCAGTGATGAAAGTGTTAACGTGCAGTTCAGGTCTTGTGTTGAAAACTTTCTTACACAAGGGGCACTGGTACCTGTAACTCGATTTCCAGTGTTCAATGATGCAGGTTTTGCAGAAGTTGTGTCCACATGGTGTGCTGACAGGATCAGTGAACACATCCAGAAAGATGGAGCACAGAAACTGATCTTCAGATAGTGGATTGCTGGCAGCAGCCATATCTACACACTGAACAAAACTCAATGTCAAAAAAACAATCCAATCATGTGATTTTTGAATATTTTTAATGGACAAGATTACACAACTAATACACACTTGTGACCCTGTGTGGCTATACTGCTCATCACTGACACAGGAACAACTGTTATCTAAATACGAACCATATAAATTAATGTTTTATCTTGATGGACAAGAATTAAAGATTACTCATAGACCTAAGTGTTACTAAAAGCATGCAAGAGACAATAAAGACTTGACTAAGTAAATGAATAACTACATAAATGCATAAAATACATTAAAACTCAAAAATCAGATGACAGAGTGAGTAATTGTTCAACAGAACAAAAGTTCTAACCTTGCAAATGTTTTAGTCCTTAAAATTGTCAGAAATATTTATATATATTATACCAGTCCAAACCCAAATATATTTGATTTAATATCAATAACACAATTATTGGCATTTTAAAAAAAACAAAAAAACGACTTAATCAATAAATTGAAAAATAGGTGCATATTAATCTTTAATATTTCTTACTATTCAATCTGATGTTTCTGGATTAATATTCCTGCTGCATGAACTGCTGTTCTTAAAGTTTTACCTGTAGTGGTCGAAAACCATTGTCTTTGATAATCAGAAATCTAGGCTCGACTTGTCAGGTTCTGCTTAAAAAAGTGAAATCTCTGTGTACTCACCAGTATTTGTCTTTGCAAGATCTGACAAACTTCAGACAGAAACAGAGACTTTCTCGACTGCAGCTCTGCTGTTGCTCTGACAAACCTTTCTCTGAGGTTTATGACACTGAAGCTCTCCTCATTCCATCGTTGATCCGCCTATTACTGCAGGTTGTTTGTAAGTTTTTATTGCCTTCTTTGGGTATGAACATGATTTTAGTGAAATTCATGTGAAACAAATTAATGTAACCTTCAGCAGAGCAGCAATGGGCCTGGGGCACCATGGCTTTGTTGCAGACCTTCTACGTCTTTTAGCTTTTGTGTTTTCCTTCAGGGTGCTCTTCAACAATTTAGCAGTCCAAAATTCAGCTCGTTGTTTCACCTATTGTTTTAACCCTTTCATGCATCAAAAACCTCACCATTGGGTCAGGATCACAGACTTTATGAAGGAAGGGGATGAACCACTGTGACATTACTTATTGGTTTGTGGACAACAGTTTAGAATCTTTGAGTTTAGCATTTTGGCAATTGCCATCTTGATGTTTAGAGCCAGAAATGACTGTTTGGATGAAAGGGAGTTAGAAATCTTTAGTACATTGCTCCACGAGCCCAATAGATGAAGAAGAGCAGCAGGAGATCAATCCAGGGATTTTTTATGCATGAAAGTTGAACTTTTTTGGCTTCATGCATCACTGAAAAACTTTCATAGTAATGAACAGAGCCCCGCCTCCAACGTTGCATCAGTTCATTTTGTACTTCCAAAATGCAGAATTCAAGGCTTCAAAATCAAGTCCACAAACCAATGGGTCTTGTCACGCTGACTACGACCACTATGTAAATACAGCCTATGATTGTATCATAGATTTCAACTCTTGGATAATCTCTTGTGATCTCAATAGTGTAAAGCCTTACGTGAAGCACAATTTTCCTAAATGTCAAAACTCTCTGTGTGCACACTCTGTTCAGGTACGTTACCATGAGCTACGGACACCGGCAGGGTTAATGACCTTCTGGAGAGAAAAACAACCTTGTTTACAGGGTGATTCAGGTGAGACTGAAGACAAAGTGCATTTCAACTTTAATTGCTCATGTGATAATTATAAGGCTACAGTAAAATGGATTAATGAATATAAGAAACTTTAGTTGAGCTTTCAGAAGGGAAGGTCTTAAATGGCTGGTTTTATTTGTAGAGTTTGGGAGCTGAGACAAGTTTCTTTGTTTATCAAACAAGCGCAGATCTGAGCGTATATTTCGTCTTACGACAGGGTTCACATGGGATTTATCAAATGATCGTATCTCTCCAATCACAGCGTAAAAATGATCAGCTGTTGATAAATGTGGCGGCTCGAAACGAGCGTCATTTAACCCTTTATCCGGTAAGGAACTATATATGGTCACTTCCAAAATGGCGTTGCTATGCAGCCCAGTGAGAACCACGTGACTTCTCTCAGCCAATCAGCAAATATTAGGCTATGTCACAGATAGTGACATCACACCATCGGACCAATCAGCAGCGGCCATGAGCCTTTCTAATTTCCCTCTTTCACCGGACACGTGAAGTACGGCATTTTTACACCTCCTGCTCCCGGACCGACATTATATATTATATTATATACGTTATATTGTTATACATCACATAAATAACAAATATATACATATATACATGTGTTATAAATGTTCCATAAAACATTTAACACCATAAAAATCAATGTTCCTTTAAGTTTATATGTGTCTTTCCTATATTCTTTATACATACACCTTTTTAAAAATGTTTTACCCTAGTCAGGCGAGGAACCATATATGGTCACTTCATTGATCTTGATTTTCAGCATAAAAATGTAATATTTTAAAAAATGTCACAAAAGTAAAAAAGCCTTGTAGTGTCCTGCAATGACACTTTAGGGTTGAAATTGTGAATTTCCAAGTATTTCAATGAGTGCCTGATAAAGGGTTAAATGTCACGCCCTAATATATACCAGATTCAGAAGGCTCGCCTCCAGAGTTTACGACACCGAAGGATGCAATTCGGCCAAAAAGAGGATTTTTTACCCCCCTAAAGTCAACTTTATTAGCAAAGTGCACCGTTAAAAATAGCAACAGGGGCAATATAGACATATTACAGAAATACGCAGCGACGGAGGTTTATGAAATAAAAATAATTATAGTTATAAACTCAAACAAGTTCAGTGAATATTTTACATTTGGAGCACAGACTTAGAAGTTTTCATAGCTTTTTGGTTGAAGGAGGTAAACAATGTTTTAAAGTAAGTTTTAATCCAAAAGAAAAGGAATTTCTCAGAGGCAGAAAGTGAAACGATGATGTCCAACAGCTGCAACACAACAAACTGGTTTTGTTTGGCAGCATAAAAAGTGAAAAGGAAGGAAATCAGTGGTGCTGTCAGCAGAGTAGCGGATCATTCAACTCCCGGCGAGGTTTGAGTAATTAATTTATACATTGTTATATATATAAAGCCTAATAATCTAATATCCGAATATTGCTATTATTGTGATGGAGATATATTATTCACCTCTTTACATTTAGTAATAATGATGTCCTAGTCAGAGGAGTGTGTGGCTGCGCTGATTGGAAATGTTTCTATTCGGGCACCTCCGGTGGTGAAGGAGACGCTGACGCTCCGGTGTCCAGCAGGATAACAGTAAATAGCAGAAGACAACAACTTTTAATAGCCTCGGCTAGTATTCTGTTTAAAGAATTTCACGGTCGCAGGATGTATTTATTTTGGATTATGTTTTAATGATAAATGATGTAGTCTAAACATTTTGCTTTGTCACTATTAGAAATCAAAACACGGCAGAGTTTTATCAGCTCCAGGCATCGATACTATAGTCTAAGATCAATTCTCAGACTCAGACGTGTAGACTTCACGCTGACTCAAATTTGCGTACATGAGCTGAGAGCAGACGTGAGATCTGATCGTACCCTCCGCTCACGTCCAAATTGATAAATGCCGAGGTTTGCATAGAAATGATCTGATACGCCCACTTTACGCTCACTTTCTGTCGTACGCTCATTTGATTTATGAGGGTCGTTATGTTCATGCCATTGTATCAGCACTTCAATGGCACCTTTCACTTTTGTTTTTTGTTTTTTAATGTTGACTTATAAGTCTTTGTGGGCTGAACACTGACATATGCATGACACAATAACTAATTGGCCAACTAACGACAGTATGCAGACTATAATCAAATGTATTAACAATAATAGCAAATGTAATGTTATGTTTCTAAATGTGTTTATTGTCGTGTATGTCATAAGCATCAATTGCTGTTATTTGACAGCTGAAAACCATGATATACACTACTGGTCAAAAGTTTTAGAACACACCAACTTTTCCAGAATTGAATTGAAAATGATGCAGTTTAATGTCTCAGTCTAGTCTGAAATTAATGCACATTTGCAACATTTAAAATTCTTTATTGAGCAAGATAGTGTTTTGAAAATTAAAAAAAAAAGATTCAAAATCACATTTTATGTTGAACTAAAGGACTATAAAAAGAAACAAAATGACCAAGAAAAATACACAAAATGACAAAAAAAGACACAAAATGACTTACAAAAAATGGACAAAATAGCCCAAGACTCCATAGAGTAAAGTTGTTAACCCATTTCTTGTTCCCTGAAAAAAGGCCTACTTGCATAATTCTGAAATGTACATTATCTTTCAGTTTTGGTTAACCTTACCTCTTTTTATTTACCTCTGGCAGTTCACCACTTACCTTTGTACCCTTTCAAGTTGTTCATTTGACTTGAACTGCTTGAATTTCAATAAAAAATGGAAAAATTGGGGTGTTCTAAAACTTTTGACCGGTAGTGTATATAAGTGTCAGAAAATCTAACAAGGTGTAATATCTCTTGATTACTTGAGATTATTATTTTTCTTTCATATTCAGAGGAGAACCCAAACATCCAGGTGCCTTCCTCAGTGTTGGTGCATCCTCCTGCGGTTCAGACGAACACAGTGAAAAACGGAAGTAGGGACAAGACTGAGCAAAAAAACAAAAACAAGGCATTTCTTTTTTAAGTTTATTAAAGGTTAAAATAAAAGGTTATTATCAATTTTCAATTGACATGAAATTGAAGATGAAAACGGTAAATATTGTCATTTTTTTCTTGAGCAGACATTCTCTATCGTTAACTAACAAAAAGAACATTTGTACTTTTGTTGTGATGGTTGTAAAATGGTTTAGTGAAACAACTTTTTTTTTTAAAAACAATCGAAAATGTGTGTGACCATAATTTAAGTTGAGATCATGCATAATATGAAATCTAATCAACAAATTAAACCCACAGCCAAGTATATAATGCATATATATATATATATATATATATCTATATATATATATATATATAGATATATATACATTGCATCCACATCCCCATAATTTACATAATAAATGAAAAATTAATAATCTACAGCAGTAAGCATAAAAGACACCACCATACAAACACTACACTAAACATGTAAATTTCTTAGCATATAAGGGTTGATTAGCTTTTTTTGGTTTTATGTCTAGAATCCTATATTAGCCGCTGTGTCAGTATTGCAGGAAGAAAGCATTGTCTGGTTTATATTTACACTGTGAGTATGTGTATTGTTGGCAACACTTCACTACTCAAATCATTTCTGATAATAAAAGATCAGGCAGTTTGATAGACAGGACAGATGATCAGAGGTGCAGTGTTTTTGCGCTCATAATAAAGACCAGGACAGAAGTATGGGAAGAGTTTCTCAGTGAAGGAGCAGCCAGTAAAGGAGTAGATCATAACTGTAGCATCTACGTCATAAAAGGAGACCAGACCCTCCTCATAATCCACAAACATCCCGATCTTCTGAGGCCGGGACCTCAGACAGAGAAGGACTGGGGGGCCAGCAAGAGCTTTGTACTCATTTCCATTTATCAAAAACATAGCCCAGTAACCATCATCAGGGCTCAGTGTGATGCTTCCCTTCCTGTTGATCGACTCTCTGGCCACCCCTAAAAACCAGCAAGGCTTTCCTTTAACTTGAACCTCAACATAAAATTTTCCTGAAGAGAAACTCTGTTTTCCTAAAACAAAATTACAACCAGAAAATCTCTCTGGATTGTCTGGGAGGTTGTTCTTCACTTCACCATTTTTCACTTGTTTCCCACCATGAGAAAGAATGAGGTAGGGATTTGCTGTATCAGGATCAAGAGTCACATCCACTGCATACTGCTGGACTCTCTTCAGCTCAGCTTCAAGCAGCTTCTTCATCTGTTTACTGAGTGTCTCCTCCAGCTGAGCCACAGCTCTCACCAAAGTCCCCTCACATGATGATGGACGGACGCTGACCTCTGTCCAGTCCTTGGTGGGTGTTGGGTGGTGGGTGTTTAGGGACTGGACACTCTGGAGGAGATGGAGGTGGTCTTCAGAGCGTGAGAGCTGCTCCACCTCAGTGCTTCTCTTCTTCAGCTCAGAGATTTCCCGTTCCAGCTCTTTGATGAAACCTTCAGCCTGTTTTTGAGTTGTTCTCTGCTTCTCTTTGATTGTTTCGATGAAATTCGCTTGGCCTCTCTCTACACACTCCTTCAGAGCAGTGAAGACCTGAACTCCTTCTGATATCTCTCTGTCTGCATCTTTCTCACTGAGGTCGACTGAGTGTTTGAACTCCTGAATCTTCCGTTGTCTCTTCTGGATTATTTGCTGAAGTTCAGCTACTGTCTCCCCCAGCTCAGCCTTCTTTTCCTCATATCCTTCTTTCAGAGGAACAACTTCATGCATCTTGTGGTCTAAAACAGTGCAGAGCATGCAGACACACGTCTGGTCGGTCTTACAGAACAGCTCCAGAGGTTTATCATGATTCGTACACATCCTGCCTTCCAGGTTCTCCACAGCGTCGATCAGCTGATGTCTTTTCAGGCCTGACACTGTCAGATGAGGCTCCAGGTGAGTCTCACAGTAGGAGGCCAGACACACCAGACAGGACTTCAGGGCCTTCAGTTTGGTTCCTGTGCAGACGTCACAGGGAACTTCTGCTGGTTTGGACACTTCTTGCTCTGAGCTGCTGATGCTGGCTTTCTGCTGAGCTGACTGTCTGAACTGAACAACCATCTCAGAGATAAAAGTGTTGACGTGCAGCTCAGGTTTTGTGTTGAAAACTATCTTACACAAGGGACACAGGCACTGGTCATTATTTTTCCAGTGTGTGTTGATGCAGGTTTTGCAGAAGTTGTGTCCACATGATGTGGTGACAGGATCAGTGAACACATCCAGACAGATGGAGCACAGGAACTGATCTTCAGATGGAAGATAGCTTCCATAGTTTGTAGCAGACATTTCTAAAGAAAATAAAAAATAATTTCACTTAAAAATACAATCTTTAAGTGTAGTTTATGTTCTTTTCACATGAAAACATAAATATAACATGGGCTTGCCTGTGTTTCCCTTTTTCCCTGACTGTCTCTGTTTGTATGCGGTGGAGGCATGGCCCATTTTGTTCCACCGATTACTGGTTGCAATATTAGGTAAAGTAATTTGTTGTTTTTACTTGTACATACTGTGAACAAACATGACCTTGTAACTCTTACTGAAGCATCAAATGTTTTAAAATGCTGTTTTGCAGAACATTGTTTTAATTATAGATAAGTACTGCTACTAAAGCTCCACAAACACTTTACATTTCCTCTTCCCATTATAAATTCCACTGGTTCTTGGTGGAAAGCTTTTATTGTGAAACATCCAGAGTAAATACAGCAGTGTGTCTGAACTTATCAGTAAACTGTAACAATAGCAGGAAAGTAGGTGTGACAGTGAACTCAAGTGAGTGAAGTCCTGGGAACGGACACAGAGAGACAGTTTAAAGCTGTTAAAGTGGGCTGCTGTACAGTGGACCTGTGGACAAACAGCCACAGTTATATTGTAACAACTGAACAACTATAATGTGAAAAGAGAGGAACTTCCTGCCTGAGTGGAGCTGAAGTTTTGTATTAATCCTGGTTGTTGAAAGTGTAAATATGATCAGCTGTACTCACCAGTGTTTGGCAGAGACTCTGCTGTGTTGTTGACAAAGACCTGATGAAGTCAGTTTGAACTTTCTTTCAGAGAGAAACAGAGGCTTGTCTGGACTGCAGTGAGAATGACACTCTGACAGACTTAACTTTCAATTCTGGAGTGTGACGCTGCAGCTCTCCTCTTTCCACTGTTGCTCCTCCTCTTACTGCAGCTCTGCTGTTTGGTTTCCTCCCTCTGATTAAACACTTATTGTGGAATAGCAGAGTGCTCTGTGGAGCCAAGGAGGTGCTAAACCCAACAGGTGGGAGGAGGAAAGTGTGATTATATATCTTAAGATAAAAAAATCTTTAGAAAAATTTGTGTGTGTGTGTGTGTGTGTGTGTGTGTGTGTTCTTGTACTTCCTACATAGTGTGGACCGGAACACCGGCCAGTCCTCAATTCTTTAAAGGCTTGTTAGACTCGCTAGAGTCCAGACTTTGTTTTAGGGTTAAGGTTACAACTAGGTTTATGTTAGGGTTAGGGTTGGGCATTTAGTTGTGATGGTGAAGGTTATGTTAAGGGTTAGGGTAAGGGGCTAAGGAATTCACTATTCCAATGAGGGCCCTCACAAAGATAGAAGTACAAGGGTGTGTGTGTGTGTGTGTGTGTGTGTGTGTGTCTGTGTCTGTGTCTGTGTGTCTGTGTGTGTTCTCTCTCAATTATCAGGAGTGTTTTGTGCTCTGTGTGGCAGCAGTGCAGTAACTTTGAGCTCACGATTAATTTGTGTTGTGATCCATCTAGTGGTCGTTCTGTGTCATAACCAGTTAGTCATCAACATGGAGGATGTTGTTGCTGCTGCAATGAAGCAGGGAGTCATGTAGAAGTGTTCAGACATGAGGACGGCTGTCCGGTCTCAAGAGATGTTCAGAATTTATATTAATAACCTGCACTAAACAGTTCATGTTGGGGGACATTTCCAAAGAAAGTATACAACACCAGTTGTTGTTGGTTTTGAAATATGGCTTGAAGAAAATACAGTCAACTTCAAACATAGAAAACTAAAGAAACTGTAATTACCTACATGAAGAAACAGTGTATAAAACTTCACATGAAAATATAAAAAAATGTAGAGATATTTCAAATTTTTGTTCCTCATTAACATTGTTTTTTAAGTGTGTGTCTTTTCAATACTGGATGCCATTTTAAAGGATCATTTTCTTGAGTTTGACAGAATGATCTCCACTTCAGGTCCACTTCTTACCTTGTTCCAGAGTTTTTGACCATAGCACATGATCTTCATCAGCAGATGGAATTTGTTCAGTTGTCACAGAGCTGGAGGTGTTCAAAAGTTCCCTGTTTCTGAGTACTTTTATGAGTCTGTGTTGAGCTTTAAAAGTGAAACCATACATTTCTGTGTTTGATAAAGAAGGCGTGATCTTAAATTATAAGAAAATTAAGTTGATGCGTGTAATATTAGAACCTGGGAAGAGGAGTAGTCTGGCTTTGTACTTCCCCCTGTCAGTCACCCTTATATTTACATATATATTTACATACATCATATTACATGCCACTCAAAGGGTAGGGCTGAAGTTCAGGTTTCATGAAATCAAACCCAATTGTTCATACTATTTATTGTTACCATACCAAAAATAGCCATTTAATGTATCTAAATTCACTAATGATCTCTCTGTATAAAGAGCTTTTTGTTAGTAGTGACAGTAAAACACTGCAGCATGTCATCCAGTGTAAATCTATCTTATTATTAACAACCTCACTGTTTACTGTTCACTCTCCGACAGCTGAACTGTATTCAGCCACTGTGAGTGGAAACAAACATTTCCTCCTGCCACTGCTTCACATTAAAAGCTTCCAACTGAGGAAGCACAGAGGAGGCTTTTATTGTGAAGCAGCCACAGGAAACACTGTTTTTATCATTAAATACTATTTTATCCAGGCTTTTCTGATAAGCATTTAGTGCTCAAGTCACTGCTTACTCACGTCTTGTGATCACCAAGTAGTTTATTTTACAGTTTTTATTTTACAATCACATATTTACAGATTTCAGTGATTTTAAACTATAATACATGTTATCTCAAAACAAACAAAAGTTACCAAAGTGACAGTTAATTAAACACACAACCTTCTGTTAGCATCGATTGATTAACTCCATTATTTTATATTTCAGAATGACACATGCTATATTCTGTAGACACTACAGGCATGTAATAAGCCTTAATATTAAATTGATCTTTGTTCGAAACTGAAATATTGAGAAACATTTCAGCAAAAATCTTTCATTTTTAGTCATTTTGTAATAAACTGCACACACAGTCAGTGTGGAGCGTGTCTGGTTCTCTAAAATAGGGATACGCAGAACATCATCTGCTGCAGGTAAAACACTGACTTTGTGTATGTATATTTGTTCTCCTGAATAAAAGTAAATCAATACATGAAAGGAGATAAGTGATTATTTTACTCTGACAGGACAGATGATCAGAGGTGCAGAGTTTTTACCATCATGATTACTATAGGGACTGAAGAATGGGAAGAGTTTCTCAGTGAAGGAGCAGCCAGTAAAGGAGTAGATGAGAGCTACAGCATCTACGTCATAGAAGAACACCAGACCCTCCTCATAATCCACAAACACCCCCACCTTCTGAGGAGGAGACTTCAGAGAGAGACTGACTGGTGTGCCAGTATGTGCGTAGTACTCATTCTCATTTCTCAAACATATAGTCCAGTAACCATTCTTTGGCCTTAGTGCAACTACTCCCTTCCTGTCGATGGACTCTCTGACCACTCCTAAGTCCCAGGCAGTCTTTCCTTTAACTTGAACATCAAAGTAAAATCTGCTTGAAGAGAAACTCTGCTTTGCTAAAACATTATTATAACGAGAAAATCTCTCTGGATTGTCCGGGAGATTCTTCTTCACTTTACCATGTTTCACCTGTTTCCCACCACATGACAGGATGAGGTAGGGATTTGCTGTATCAGGATCAAGAGTCACATCCACTGCATACTGCTGGACCATCATCAGCTCAGACTTCAGCAGTAGCTTCTTCATCTCTTCACTGAGTGTCTCCTCCAGCTGAGCCACAGCTCTCACCACAGTCCCCTCATATGATGATGGACGAACGCTGACCTCTGTCCAGTTCTTGGTGAGTGTTGGGTGGTGGGTGTTTAGGGACTGGAGGAGATGGAGGTGGTCTTCAGAGCGTGAGAGCTGCTCCACCTCAGTGCTTCTCTTCTGTAGCTCAGAGATTTCCTGTTCCAGCTCTTTGATGAAGCCTTCAGCCTGGTTTTCAGTTGTTTTCTGCTTCTCTTTGATCATTTCGATGAAATTGGCTTGGCCTCTATCTACAGACTCCTTCAGAGCAGTGAAGACCTGAACTCCTTCTGATATCTCTCTGTCTGCATCTTTTTCACTGAGGTCGACTGAGTGTTTGATCTCCTGAATCTTCAATCGTCTCTTCTGGATCATCTGCTGAATTTCAGACTCCAGCTCAGCCTTCTTTTCTTCATATTCTTCTTTCAGAGGAACAACATCATGCATCTTGTGGTCTAAAACAGTGCAGAGCATGCAGACACACGTCTGGTCGGTCCTACAGAACAGCTCCAGAGGTTTATTGTGCTTCGTACACATCCTGCCTTCCAGGTTCTCCACAGCGTCGATCAGCTGATGTCTTTTCAGACCTGACACTGTCAGATGAGGCTCCAGGTGAGTCTCACAGTAGGAGACCAGACACACCAGGCAGGACTTCAGGGCCTTCAGTTTGGTTCCAGTGCAGACGTCACAGGGAACTTCTCCTGGTTTGCACACTTGTTGCTCTGAGCTGCTGCTGCTGGATTTCAGTTGAGCTGACTGTCTGAACTGAACAACCATCTCAGAGAGCAAAGTGTTGACCCTCAAATCAGGTCTTGTTGTAAAAGCCTCTTTACACAAGGGACACTGGTACTGGTCATTATTATTCCAGTGTTTGTTGATGCAGGTTTTGCAGAAGTTGTGTCCACACGGTGTGCTGACAGGATCAGTGAACACATCCAGACAGATGGAGCACAGAAACTGATCTTCAGACAACAGATAGTTTGCAGCAGCCATTTCTATAAATTGAGAATAAAAGTAAAAGTGTGATGACTGCAATATTAAAGCGGAAGTGAAACATGCAATTGGCACTTGTATTGCTCAAATATACATGAAAAAACATCCTGCCTAATTAAAAAAAACAAAAAATAAATAGATAAAACCACAGAAATTAACAATTTAATATCTTAATTTAACCTAGCTAGCTTGACAGGACGCCACCATTTTGGGGTGACCTCATTGCCTACGTAACGGGGTTTGTTAGTTCTCTCGGCGCGGTTCAATCCATAGGTATTATCAGCTACACTACACTACACCTACGTCCGTAATTCATTTAAGAAGAGAACGACAATTGACAAAGATGAAGCTGAAAGGCTGAGTGAACATCTTAACCCCGTTGCCGATGCTTTCGAGCCAATACAGCTGAGAGTCGGGCGGTGGTACGGAGAGAAGAAGAGGACGTGGAGCCGGGGCTCGTCTGGGGGGCGGAGCGGGTCGGCAGCACCTGGTGTCGGTGTGTCCTGAGTCTGTCTGCTGTCAGGAGGCTGACCTGGACTATGCCATGCGTGGTGAAGCATGTGTAACAAATGTTCGTTCAAAAGTATCAATATGCAGTTACTTCTAAGATCTATGGACAATCATGCACCTTACTATATTAGCAATAACCACCTGATTCCACTTATGTACAGTATATAACATATTAACATCATTGTGCACTGTATGCAGCACATAGTGTAGCAAAGTTATGGTTACATCCCTGTATCTCTATTCAATTATTTTTCATAACATTTTGCATTTGGGATTAGTCAAGTACTGTATGATTTTTTGAATAATGGTTTGTATTCTGTTCTTCACTTTGTTTGTTTTTTACCAGGTGATGTAAAAGTTGCTCGTAATAGTTCTAGAGACTGATTATGATAGAATCTCAAATACAAAAGCTGGACTAGGCTCAAATACTGAAAAATCGCCATGTTCATTAATATAATATACTTGGTATACTGCTGCTACTATTGGTTCATGTTGTTGAGCTGTCAGACTCATGTTCATTTAATGTTGCACACTACAAATTATATATTAGCCTCTTTAAATAAAAAAAAATTCTAATTCCTTCAACGAATACTGAATATGGTTATCTGATTATAATTATTAAGTTGATTATTAATCAGTGTTCCAAATTGATAGTTTAGTAACTTTATGAGACTGATTTAGGTGAATTGGCACCTTTCTCTGTTTTACAGAGTGGTGCCCCATCTTGAGGTGACTTAGAGTAAATCAAGTCATATCATAAAAATTGTGTTGCTCAGGTTCATCCTTACATATTTGAATTCCCCATGGGAGGGATAGCATTTATGGTAACAACCTTTACAACATAAATGGTGCCCCTTTGCGAGGTATCATTTATTTATAATCCTTTGTTCCCAATATAAGTGGTGACCCGTTTAGAGGTATTCATACATTTATTTTGGGGACATCCTTAATTCCCAACACCTCTTACAGCAGCTCTGTTTATAATTTACAGACATTTGGCATGAGATGATTTTAATCAAGACATCAATCCCACATCCTACACATTTCAGCTCACTCTTTGTCCGGTAATGTTCTAACTTTCTCTTCCAATTCATGTATTTGCTTCTCTGCTATAGTTGTTTAAAGTGATCGAAAGTTTAGAGGCGTTCGCAAATACTGATGTGTGCTGTAATGCTTACATCTATGTCATTTTATTGCAGTGATATTGCACATCAGTCATTTCATTTATCACAATATGTGTTTTCATTTACTTTTCATCATCTGTTTTACTCACTGACACATATTATACTTTTCCGGCTTCCAGGAATGAGGCTTATATTTTGCCGTGTGAGCAAAGTTGTCAACTAGTTTCTGATCGTGTGTAATGTAATCATAACAAAGTGCACGGCTCTTCATATTTACGACACATTGCTGAGGTGAATTACACTCATTATAAGGCAGCTGTGTGTTAATATCCTGGCTGAATCACAGTGAATCTGAACTCACCCGTGTTTGTAAAGAATCCGCTGGGTTGTTGAGAGAGTCCCTCTGAACAGCTCAATCTTTTCCGAAGACAGAAACACAGAGATGCGTCTCAGCTGCAGCTCTTTTGTCTTGAAGACAAACCTTAAGTTTCCTTTCCTGAGTGTGACGTTGAAGTGTTCTTGTTGTTCCAGTTCTGTCCTACCCTTGTGACATCGCCACCCAATTAATTAAGTGAATCCTGTGCGTCTGTGTGTGTGAGCCTGCTGCCTGCAGAGTCAGGTGACCTGCTGCTGCAGGAGAGAGTGAGCTCAGGTGTGCTGCGGGGGAGGGGTGATTGGAAATTAACAAAGGCAAGGCCAGGTGAGCAGAATGAGGGGGAGAACTCAGTGTGAACACAGAGGAAGACAGAAAGAACACAGAGACAGACTCAACACACTGGCTAAAAAGCCCATTTGGATTAGTTGAGACCGTCATCAATTTACTGCCTGTGAGTGGACACATAGTTGCTAGCCGCAGGGCTGTAAGTGGCTGAAAGCCTTTTCCCTTTGGGGAGTAAAGGTCCTCTCCCTTCTTTTTGTTTGTCTTTTTGAGACTGGATTGAAGCTTTTCCCTGGTTGGAGTGCAACCTGCAGACTTCCTTTCCTTTCGTGGATAATATATTTTTTGGTGGATTACCTTTTTCTATTTTTTCACTTGTGGATTACCTTTTTTTCGTTGGGAAATATATTTTTCTTAAAGGTGAACTGTGACTCTTCAGTCTAGATTGAGGCATTTTCTGTTCTTTTGTACATGCCGTAATTTCGGGATCGCCCTTATTTATAAATAAACATTTTGTTGCTATCAAAAACCTCTAGCCTTTCTACTTTTATAACTGAACGGTCGCTCCTTCATTTTTGTTTAGTGGTAACTTTAGTTCGCTGTGTCGGCGTGAATTGTTACATCCTGTCCTGCATATCTTACATGTAAATTGCTCAAGAGGCAACGTCATCCCATTTACAGTCTTTTACAGCTCAATAACAATCATATCAATAATCAAAGTTCAGTTCACAAGACAGTTTAAATGTTTTCAATACTCAAACAATCATGTCATTGGTCAGTATTCCTAAAAATCTGTCCAGACTATGGGCTTCATCTTGGTGTGAAGTGGGGGAAGAATTGTTTCTATGAGGTTGCACCTGATAAACAGTTTTAAACTATTTAAACTACATTTTATTAAACTATTTTACTAAAAATGATGCTGTTATTTAATCTTTTTACACTGAAATGTAACGTTTTTGACAAAAGTAGCCACAATGTAAAAAAAAAAAACAATTATTAAAAAGGCATTAAAAAGTCTGGTAGCATAAGTTGCCAAACTCTTACTGATAAATAATAGTTAAAATCCATACATTTTTTACTGATAATTTCTTTCAAAATATGGACAATATACGGTAAATATCTGTAGTTTAAAAAATATGTTTTTAGAATAATGAGTTTCTTTTTTGTCTTTAATATGATAGGAGGTATTTGGCACCTTTTACCGTCAGACTTTTGACAGTTTTTTCTGGCCACAGGAGGAAAACACACAAAACTTGTGAAAATCTCCGTGACTTTGAGGACAGGACTCTAGTTTCAAAATAAAACACTTCCAGAAACAGCTTTTTCTTCTGCACAGGATTTTATAGCACAGCAAAGTCATCACAAAATATGTTTTACATCATCTGTTTTACTCGCTGACACAAACATTTTCTGGCTTTTACAAATGAGGCGGATGACAATGTGAGTTATTTGAAAACAACCTGTCACAGACTTAAACCTTTCAAAACAATGTAATTCGGTGAATGTTACTCAAACACAGAACGAACAGCCATCTAAAGTGATTCATATAAACATCAAAAATAAAATTACGACAGAATTAACTAGAATTACAGACTGACCTTTGGATATCAGATGTCATGCCATTTCATCCTATTAGATTTCTGTGTGATCATTTGAGTAGGAATTCTTGTGTTGGCTGAAAATGTATTTTTGTGAGCTCACAGTGACTTTGAACTTTGACCTTCAAAATCGAATTGGTTCATCCTTGATTCCAACGAGACATTTGGAATTTTAAGAAATTTCAAGACGTTCCTGGGATATCTTTTTTTTTTTTTTTTTTTTTAAGTTTCTTGATATTAAAATCAAAAGGTTATTTTTTAATTTTGAATTGATATGGAATTTAATTATACATTGTGTATCAGCGTTATGTGAAGATGAAACATTAAATACAGACATTATGCCAGTTTTACTTTTGTTGAAATTCGCGATCATTAACTAAAAAAAATATCTATATTATATTTTTTTGTGAAGGTTGTAAAATGTTTTTGTGGCTTTTTAAAAAATAAAATAATCAAAATGTGTGTTACCATAATAAAATTTGACATTTTATTATGAGATTAAACCCGCAGCCAAGAAAAATTTAAAGACAAACTGAAATTATGTACTAATTCCATGCACATCCCGATTATTTACATGATAAATGAAATCTGAATTATCTACAGCAGTAAGCATAACATATACCATTATAGAAACATATTTTCTCTTTAAGAAGTATTACCACTAAATATGTACATTTCTTACCATATAAGAGTTGATCAGCTGGTTTCTTTTATGTCTATAACCCTTTAGTAGCTGCAATGTCAGTGTTGCAGTATGAAAACATTGTCTTATTTATATTTACACAGTGAGTATGTGTATTGTTGGCAACACTCAACTGCTCAATTAATTGCTGACAATAAAAGATCAGACCATTTGACTGACAGGACAGATGATCAGAGGTCCAGAGTTTTTACGATCATAATTAATACCAGGGCAGAAGAATGGGAAAAGTTTCTCATTGAAGAAGCAGCCAGTAAAGGAGTAGATCAGAGCTGCAGTATTTATGTCATAAAAGGAGACCAGACCCTCCTCATAATCCACAAACACCCCCACCTTCTGAGGCCGAGGCTTCAGAGAGAGAAGGACTGCAGGGGAAGCAGTCGCTTTGTATTCATTTCCATTTAACAAACACATAGCCCAGAAACCATTCTGAGGGCTCAGTGTGATGTCTCCCTTCCTGTTGATCGACTCTCTGGCCACTCCTAAAATCCAGCAAGACTTTCCTCTAACTTGAACCTCAAAATAAAATTTTCCTGAGGATATAAACTGCTTTGCTGAAATAAAACTACAATCAGAAAATCTCTTTGGATTGTCTGTGAGATTCTTCATCACATCACCACATTTCACTTTTTTCCCATCATCAGACAGGATCAGTTTAGGATGTGCTGTATCAGGATCAAGAGTCACATCCATTGCAAACTGCTGGACCCTCTTCAGCTCAGCTTCAAGCAGCTTCTTCATCTGTTTACTGAGTGTCTCCTCCAGCTGAGCCACAGCTCTCACCACAGTCCCCTCATATGATGATGGACGGATGCTGACCTCTGTCCAGTCCTTGGTGGGTGTTGGGTGGTGGGTGTTTAGGGACTGGACACTCTGGAGGAGATGGAGGTGGTCTTCAGAGCGTAAGAGCTGCACCACCTCAGTGCTTCTCTTCTTCAGCTCACAGATTTCCTGTTCCAGCTTGTTGATGAGGCCTTCAGCCTGTTTTTCAGTTTTTTGCTTCACTTTGATCATTTCGATGAGATTGGCTTGGCCTCTCTCAACAGACTCCTTCAGAGCAGTGAAGACCTGAACTCCTTCTGATATCTCTCTGTCTGCATCTTTCTCACTGAGGTTGACTGAGTGTTTGATATCCTGAATCTTCAGCTCTCTCTTTTGGATCATCTGCTGAATTTCAGCCTCCAGCTCGATCTTCTTTCCTTCATATCCTTCTTTCAGAGGAACAACATCATGCATCTTGTGGTCTGAAACAGTGCAGAGCATGCAGACACACGTCTGGTCGGTCTTACAGAACAGCTCCAGAGGTTTATCGTGCTTTGTACACATCCTGCCTTCCAGGTTCTCCACAGCGTCGATCAGCTGATGTCTTTTCAGGCCTGACACTGTCAGATGAGGCTCCAGGTGAGTCTCACAATAGGAGACCAGACACACCAGGCAGGACTTCAGGGCCTTCAATTTGGTTCCAGTGCAGACGTCACAGGGAACTTCTCCTGGTTTGGACACTTGTTGCTCTGATCTGCTGCTGGCAGCTTTCTGTTGACCTGTCTGTCTGAACTGAACAACCATCTCAGTGATGAAAGTGTTAACGTGCAGTTCAGGTCTCGTGTTGAAAACTTTCTTACACATTGGACACAGGCACTGGTCATTTTTGTTCCAGTGTGTGTTGATGCAGGTTTTGCAGAAGTTGTGTCCACACGGTGTGCTGACAGGGTCAGTGAACACATCCAGACAGATGGAGCACAGGAACTGATCTTCAGAAGGCAGATAGTTTGCAGCAGCCATATCTAAAGAAAATAAAAAATAAATGTACTTAAAAATACAATCCTAAATTTTGGTTTAAATACAAAGTGTGGTTTGTTGTCATTTTTATTCAAAATACAAGCTTAGCATTTTATTACCGTTCAGAAGACTCACCAGAATATACTGGAGATTGGGAAGTATTGCTGCAAAGTAAGTTAGGCTAATTTTGCCATTTTCAACGTGGTCATGTGACCTCTGACGTCATGCTATCTCAATGAAAATAAGCTGTCTGGGTTCCCACAAGTCTCCTCTTTACATACATGCCTTTACTTTGTGCTGATAACATGCCTTTTAAGGCAAAAATCACATAGTTTTTCTCATGTAGTACACATTTGCAATTTCTGCCTACTGTATTTGAATGTTTGTGTATACTGAGGTCCCTAAACAGGCTTTGAATCACATAATCTTAGTATCACTGGAAAGCTGAGACTCTTGTGGATTCAATGAGCCTAGTTTCTTCATGTGGGATGATGTTAGTCATCAGTAGTAGCCAGGTTATTGCAGTGAGGGCACTTCTTGAGTCTAGACCTCACTGTATAAAATGAGCTGCTGTGACCTCTAGGATAATCACAGCCTCATGAAATTGTAAAACCACAGACTAGAGACCTAGAGCATTCAGAAGATATATATACTTTCTTGACAATAAGAGGGTTTCTCAGCAGTTTGAAGAACAGAAGTGCTCTAATGGCTGAAAATACCGAAATCTCCAAAATGACCAAAGATTATTAGCCCAAATCACAGCACAGATTATTTTATGTTGATCCAAAGGTCTTGGCATATTGATGTTAAATTCTGAAGGGTTTTTTGACCATTTTTATCCATTCTCAGTATGAATAAAATTGCTAATAATTATTCAGCACCAAATGTGTGTAGCAAATGGTATCAACACAAATACTGCTGCAACAACTTATGGGACACAGTTGAACATGTAATGAACTTTAGATAGCAAAATATTGATGTTTTGACCCCTTATACACCTGAATAGGTTTCAATAAATAGTGAATTAATTCATTAAGTCAATATAATTAGATATTTTTGACCAGAACATCTTGACTCATAGTGCTGCGCTTCTTAAATTAATCTTCAGGTTCACCACTTTCTGATGATGTCACCACTTCTATGTGGTATTTATTGTTGACCTGCTATCTCCCCCTAAACATCCACTGCCCACAACCACTAATTCTAAAAAAAAAAAAAAAAAAAGACTTTGAATGGTAGGAGGATAAAAAATAATAAAAGTGTGATTTCTGTTTTGTTTTTTTACCTAACAACATAGATATTCAATGTCACAGCCTAGCCATGCCTCCAGCTGTTTCCTTGTTTTCACCTGACTGTCTCTGTTTGTATGCAGTGTGCACATGGCCCATTTTGTCTGAGGCCAGCACTGCTAATAAAGCTCTGCAAAAACATTTCCTCTTTCCATTTAGGCTTTCACTGGTTCTGTAGTGAAATGCTTTTATTGTGAAACAGACAGAGGAAGTTGAGAAAGCAGTATGTAAGAGCGATCAGTAATCAGTAAAACCAGAACCAGCAGAAGTGTGACGAAGAACTCTCCACAAAGTTTCAGTCCCAAGTTATTGAAGTCTATCGACTTCCACTGGCTCTCTGGTGGAAAGCTTTTATTATGAAACAGCCAGAGGAAGTAGAGGAAGCAGTGTGTCTGAACTTATCAGTAATCTGTAATAACAACAGGAAAGAATTAGGGACCGTGAACTCTGAACACAGATTCAGTCACAAGTGAGTGAAGTCCTGAGAACGGACACAGAGAGACAGTTTAAAGCTGTTAAAGTGGGCTGCTGTACAGTGGACCTGTGGACAAACAGCCACAGTTATATTGTAACAACTGAACAACTATAATGTGAAAAGAGAGGAACTTCCTGCCTGAGTGGAGCTGAAGTTTTGTATTAATCCTGGTTGTTGAAAGTGTAAATATGATCAGCTGTACTCACCAGTGTTTGGCAGAGACTCTGCTGTGTTGTTGACAAAGACCTGATGAAGTCAGTTTGAACTTTCTTTCCGAGAGAAACAGAGACTTGTCTGGACTGCAATGAGAATGACACTCTGACAGACTTAACTTTCATTTCTGGAGTGTGACGCTGCAGCTCTCCTCTTTCCACTGTTGCTCCTCCTCTTACTGCAGCTCTGCTGTTTGGTTTCCTCCCTCTGATTAAACACTTATTGTGAAATAGCAGATTGCTCTGTGGAGCCAAGGAGGTGCTAAACCCAATCTATCCTATCTTTAGATAAAGAAATCTTTAGAAAAGATTTGTGTGTGTGTGTGTGTGTGTGTGTGTGTGTGTGTGTGTGTGTTCTTGTACTTCCTACATAGTGTCGACCGGAATACCGGCCAGTCCTCAATTCTTTAAAGGCTTGTTAGACTCGCTAGAGTCCAGACTTTGTTTTAGGGTTAAGGTTACAACTAGGTTTATGTTAGGGTTAGGGTTGGGCATTTAGTTGTGATGGTGAAAGTTATGTTAAGGGTTAGGGTAAGGGGCTAGAGAATTCACTATTCCAATGAGGGCCCTCATAAAGATAGAAGTACAAGGGTGTGTGTGTGTGTGTGTGTGTGTGTGTTCTCTCTCAATTATCAGGAGTGTTTTGTGCTCTGTGTGGCAGCAGTGCAGTAACTTTGAGCTCATGATTAATTTGTGTTGTGATCCATCTAGTGGTCGTTCTGTGTGATAACCAGTTAGTCATCAACATGGAGGATGTTGTTGCTGCTGCAGTGAAGCAGGGAGTCAAGTAGAAGTGTTCAGACATGAGGACGGCTGTCAGGTCTCAAGAGATGTTCAGAATTTATATTAATAACCTGCACTAAACAGTTCATGTTGGGGGACATTTCCAAAGAAAGTATACAACACCAGTTGTTGTTGGTTTTGAAATATGGCTTGAAGAAAATACGGTCAACTTCAAACATAGAATACTAAAGAAACTGTAATTACCTACATGAAGAAACAGTGTATAAAACTTCACATGAAAATATTAAAAAATGTAGAGATATTTAAAAATGTTGTTCCTCATTTAAACACGACTTTAACATTGTTTTTTTTAGTGTGTGTCTTTTCAATACTGGATGCCATTTTAAAGTCAAGTCAAGTCAAGTCAAAGTTTATTTATAGAGCACATTTAAAAAACAACCTCAGTTGACCAAAGTGCTGTACAGTTATTACAATAGAATAAATCATACACAAATAGGTATAAATAAAAACAATCAAAACAATAAAATACTAAAAACAATAAAATAAAATAGAATAAAATAGTAATAAAAACTCAATCCAAAACAGTGTTAGAGATAAAAAGACAAATAAAAGGGTAAAAAAGTTTAAAAAAAGAAAGCCAAGGATTCTTGCCTAGCTGGGACTGAAAGCCAAGGAGAATAAATAGGTTTTTAATAATGTTTTAAAGTGCTCAACAGACTGTGCAGCTCTGACCTGGAGAGGTAGGCTGTTCCACAGCTTTGGGGCCGCCACAGAGAAGGCTCTGTCCCCACGAGTACAGAGTCTGGACCGCGGTACGACCAGGAGCAGCTGGTTAGACGACCTAAGTGCTCTGGAAGTACTGTGGGGTTTTAAAAGCTCTGATAAATAAGAAGGTGCCAGACCATTTAAGCACTTAAAAACAATTAATAAAACCTTAAACTGGATCCTAAAATTCACAGGTAGCCAGTGCAAAGATGCAAGGATGGGGGTAATGTGGTCACGCCTTTTCTTCCCAGTCAGCAGGCGGGCGGCTGCATTTTGAACAACCTGTAAGCGGCGCACTGCTGACTGGTCAAGACCAACAAACAAAGAATTACAATAGTCTAGGCGTGATGTGATGAAAGTGTGGATGACTCGCTCAAAATCAGTTGTGGGGAGATAAGTCTTAACTTTTGACAGTAGCCGTAGTTGGAAGAAGCTGGTTTTGACAGTGGAGCTTATCTGTTTGTTAAATTTGAAGTGAGAGTCCAGAATAACCCCAAGGTTCCTTGCAGAAGGTTGACACAGAGATTTAAGGCTACCAATGGCGCTGTCATAGCCATCTAAAATATTTTGTTGACCAAATAAAATGATCTCAGTTTTGTTTTTATTTATTGACAGAAAGTTTGCTGCCATCCATGACTGGATGTCTTTTAGGCAGTCTAACAAGACCTGCACAGAGGATGGGTTGTTCATTTTTAGCGGTAGATATATTTGTACATCATCCGCATAGCAATGGAAGGAGACATTATACTTTTTAAATATAGACCCTAATGGCAACATATAAATAGAAAAGAGGAGGGGGCCCAAAATGGAACCCTGAGGCACCCCACAGCTCAGAGGGGAAGGGTCTGAGGAAAACTGGCCCAGCTGCACAGAGAAGCTCCTATCTGACAGGTATGACTCAAACCATTTAAGAGCGGTGCCTTTAATGCCGACACAGGTGTTAAGGCGAGACAAGAGAATGTGGTGATCAACTGTGTCGAAGTCAGATCCAGAAGGACCAGGACCGCAGGGTTACCAGAGTCTACTGTTAAAAGAAGGTCATTTAAAATCCTTAAAAGCGCCGTTTCTGTGCTATGGCGTGACTTAAAACCAGACTGGAACTTCTCAGAGATGTCATTAAAATCAATAAAAGACTGCAGCTGTTCATTGACCACCTTCTCCAAAACCTTAGAAAGAAATGGGAGTTTGGAGATGGGCCTAAAATTTGATAAAACTGAGGGATCTAGATTATGTTTTTTGAGAAGGGGCTGGACCACAGCATGTTTAAAGGCAGCTGGGACACATCCAGACATCAAAGAAAAATTAATCAGATCCGTAACACAGGGCCCAATAACATTAAAAACATCAAGGATCATTTTCTTGAGTTTGACAGAATGATCTCCACTTCAGGTCCACTTCTTACCTTGTTCCAGAGTTTTTGACCATAGCACATGATCTTCATCAGCAGATGGAATTTGTTCAGTTGTCACAGAGCTGGAGGTGTTCAAAAGTTCCCTGTTTCTGAGCACTTTTATGAGTCTGTGTTGAGCTTTAAAAGTGAAACCATACATTTCTGTGTTTGATAAAGAAGGCGTGATCTTAAATTATAAGAAAATTAAGTTGACGCGTGTAATATTAGAACCTGGGAAGAGGAGTAGTCTGGCTTTGTACTTCCCCCTAGTTTATTTTACAGTTTTTATTTGACAATCACATATTTACAGATTTCAGTGATTTTAAACTATAATACATGTTATCTCAAAACAAACAAAAGTTACCAAAGTGACAGTTAATGAAACACACTACCTTCTGTTAGCATCGATTGATTACTCCATTACTTTATATTGATTACTCCATTACTTTATATTTCAGAATGACACATGCTTTATTCTGTAGACACTACAGGCATGTAATAAGCCTTAATATTAAATTGATCTTTGTTCGAAACTGAAATATTGAGAAACATTTCAGCAAAAATCTTTAATTTTTAGTCATTTTGTAATAAACTGCACGCATAGTCAGTGTGGAGCGTGTCTGGTTCTCTAAATTAGGGATACGCAGAACATCATCTGCTGCAGGTAAAACACTGACTTTGTGTATGTACATTTGTACAAAGTAAATCAATACATGAAAGGAGATAAGTGATTATTTTACTCTGACAGGACAGATGATCAGAGGTGCAGAGTTTTTACCATCATTATTACTACAGGGACTGAAGAATGGGAAGAGTTTCTCAGTGAAGGAGCAGCCAGTAAAGGAGTAGATGAGAGCTACAGCATCTACGTCATAGAAGGACACCAGACCCTCCTCATAATCCACAAACACCCCCACCTTCTGAGGAGGAGACTTCAGAGAGAGACGGACTGAAGGGTTATCAAGAGCTTCATATTCATTTCCATTTCTCAAACATATAGTCCAGAAACCATACTTTGGCCTTAGTGCAACTACTCCCTTCCTGTCGATCGACTCTCTGACCACTCCTAAGTCCCAGGCAGTCTTTCCTTTAACTTGAACATCAAAGTAAAATCTGCCTGAAGAGAAACTCTGCTTTGCTAAAACAATATTATAACGAGAAAATCTCTCTGGATTGTCTGGGAGGTTGTTCTTCACTTTACCATGTTTCACCTGTTTCCCACCACATGACAGGATGAGGTAGGGATTTGCTGTATCAGGATCAAGAGTCACATCCACTGCATACTGCTGGACTCTCTTCAGCTCAGCTTCAAGCAGCTTCTTCATCTCTCCACTGAGTGTCTCCTCCAGCTGAGCCACAGCTCTCACCACAGTCCCCTCATATGATGATGGACGGACGCTGACCTCTGTCCAGTCCTTGGTGGGTGTTGGGTGGTGGGTGTTCAGGGACTGGACACTCTGGAGAAGATGGAGGTGGTCTTCAGAGCGTGAGAGCTGCTCCACCTCAGTGCTTCTCTTCTTCAGCTCAGAGATTTCCTGTTCCAGCTCTTTGATGAAGTCTTCAACCTGTTTTTCAGTTGTTGTCTGCTTCTCTTTGATTGTTTCGATGAAATTGGCTTGGCCTCTCTCAACAGACTCCTTCAGAGCAGTGAAGACCTGAACTCCTTCTGATATCTCTCTGTCTGCATCTTTCTCACTGAGGTGGACTGAGTGTTTGAACTCCTGAATCTTCCGTTGTCTCTTCTGGATTATTTGCTGAAGTTCAGACTCTGTCTCCCACAGCTCAGCCTTCTTTTCCTCATATCCTTCTTTCAGAGGAACAACATCATGCATCTTGTGGTCTAAAACAGTGCAGAGCATGCAGACACACATCTGGTCGGTCTTACAGAACAGCTCCAGAGGTTTATCGTGCTTCGTACACATCCTGCCTTCCAGGTTCTCCACAGCGTTGATCAGCTGATGTCTTTTCAGGCCTGACACTGTCAGATGAGGCTCCAGGTGAGTCTCACAGTAGGAGACCAGACACACCAGGCAGGACTTCAGGGCCTTCAGTTTGGTTCCAGTGCAGACGTCACAGGGAACTTCTCCTGGTTCAGACACTTGTTGTTCTGATCTGCTGCTGCTGGCTTTCTGCTGAGCTGACTGGCTGAACTGAACAACCATCTCAGAGATAAAAGTGTTGACGTGCAGCTCAGGTTTTGTGTTGAAAACTTTCTTACACATGGGACACAGGTAATGGTCATTATTATTCCAGTGTGTGTTGATGCAGGTTTTGCAGAAGTTGTGTCCACATGATGTGGTGACAGGATCAGTGAACACATCCAGACAGATGGAGCACAGGAACTGATCTTCAGATGACAGATAGTTTGCAGCAGCCATATCTAAAGAAAATAAAAAAATAATTTAACTAAAAATGCAATCTTACATTTTTTGTTTAAATTGATAGAAGTGTGGTTTCTGTTTCTTTTCAAATACAAAAATAAAAATGTCACAGCCTCGCCATGCCTCCAGCTGTTTCCCTGTGTTTCCTTCTTCCTCTGCGGGTTCTGTTTTCCCCTGACTGTCTCTGTTTTTATGTCATGTGATCGTGATTGTGGCTGCAACACTTTACTAATGTGGATCCAACAGTCTCTTTCAATGTTTGCTTTGTGGATTCCAGAGCGGATTAAAGCTTTATTGACTCCAAAACCTACGTTTTCATTCCGCCACTGATGTTCTCCTCGACTACCTGTCGTAAATGGTAAATTTCCCACTAGAGTAACCTACGACACAGAGCCCCTGCATCTTAATCTGTCCATCATGAGTCCATTCAATTTCACATCAACTAGTCCCCTCATATTCCCTTTGTCCTTGATAAAACCCAATGAAAACAATTATCCCCATCCCCTTATTAATTCTGCTTTTTAACCACTACATGGAGCCCTTTGAACAAACTTCCTGTGTTTCAGGCTCTTGTAAATTATGTCTTTCTTAACTTCCTGAACATGACTCATTGGAGGAGGTGGTGGAGAGATGCACTGTCAAGATGTTGGAGGCCATCTTGAAATACCCGGATCATCCGCTACACAAAACCTTTATGGATCAAAAAAACAGCAGTGGTCGGCTCCTCTCTCTCCGTTGCAGGACGGAGAGATTCAAAAGATCCTTCGCTCCTACAGCCATCAGGCTGTCTCATTCTAACAGAGTTTCTACCAGACCAACTGAATTTACCCTTGGGGATAAATAAAGTAATTTTGATTGATTGATTTTTGTCAGTCTTCCTTTAACTGAATTGCATTCTAATCTTCTCCTGGAACATAGAGGAACACATGTTGGGCAAGACAAAAAGAGGGTATAGCATAGAACCCTTTTCCACCAAGCCAGTTCCAGTGTCAGTTCGGAGCCAATGCCCAATTATGAGCCAGTTCTTTAATTTTTTTTGACAGCCAAAGAATTGGCTCTCGGCCAGGAAAACTGGTTCCACAGCGGCACCAACTCTTTGCTGGTCTTGAACCGCTAACCACTTACGTCAGCGGCTGGGGGCGGGGCTATCCGACCAACAAGACCAACTCAGTGCCGTTAACCCATTAAGGCCTAAAGCGCCTGGAAAAAAATGCCTGGAAAACCTATGGGCGATTTTCAAATGACCCCCTAAAACCTGAAGTTTTTCTGGAAATTCAACACCTACTAAATAATAGATTTTTCAGCTTCTGTAGCAGATAAAAATGAAATTCAAAAAGTATTTGAGAGCTTATACCCATGGCTTTCATATGAATTTGAGTTTATTTGTCCAAACCTTCAATAAAGTTTTTTTTTAAATTAACAAACTCAGCAAATGTTACATTTGACTGAATAAAAATCCTATGCATAATACTAATACATGCCCATTAGCAAGATGCAAACATGATATGACCATTGGAAGAAATAGACATAGTTCTCATTAGCCTACTGTAATAAAAAAAATAAAATAAATAATAATAATGATAATAATAATAATAATAATAATAATACATTTTATATATTGCACTTTTCAGGGTACTCAACGACGCATAAAGTAATATAAGACATAAACAGTCATGATTTCTTATATCATCATCACAATCAATTATTATTAATATTAATATAGTATTAATAATATTATTATTATTATCTCCAGACGGCCACAAATCTGACTGTTCTTCGGTGAAAATATGTCGTCGAAAAACATATTCCTCATCCATAAATGCCGGTCGATTGGTTCCGAGGGTTCAAAGTCCGGATCAGCAATTAAATCATCGGCGCTGTTTTCATCTAGATGGCTTCAGTCACTTACTGCTGAGCTCCTCCGCTATAGTCGTCTTCCACCATGATTTCAAAGTTCTGGAAAAGTGAGATGTTGCATTGCGACACTCCCGCATGTATTCTGATCATGATTCTGATGCATTTCATTGGCCAAGAGACCGAAAATATGTGGAAAAAAATACAAATACTACAAAATGACATATCCGCTGTCCCGGCCTTAATGGTAGAATGACGCAACAGCGCTCCCGGTTTTAATGGTAGAAATGCGGTAATGCTTTCCCGGCGTCAATGGGTTAAGAGAGACCAACTAAAACGTGTATAATTCATTCATCATTTATTTAATTTGCTTAACTGCAATGTGAATGATATGGGTTAGCGCTAGCGGGCGAACGATAGCTTACAACAAAGTCCAACATTAACTTATGTTCACTGTGAACAAACATGACCTTGTTACTCTTTTTTTTTTTAAAGATTATTTTTTGGGCATTTTTACATGCTTTATTGAAAGTGAGAGACAGATAGAAAGAGGGTGACAGAGGGGAGGACATGCGGTAAAGGGAGCTCAGGCCGGATTCGAACCCGGCTCCACCGCAGCGAGGACTGTAGCCTCTATACATGGGGCGCCTGTGTAAACCACTACGCTACGGACCACCCCGACCTTGTTACTCTTGCTGAACCACCAAATGTGTCCAAATGCTAATGTGCAGAGCATATTTTAATTATAGATAAACATTGCTAATAAAGCTCTGCAAACACTTTACATTTCCCCTTCCCATTATGACTTCTGCTGACTCTCTGGTGAAAAGCTTTTAGTGTGAAACAGCCAGAGGAAATAGAGGAAGCAGGATGAAAGAACTTATCAGCTAACTGTAATAACAGCAGAAGGTAGGTGTGACGGTGAACTCTTAACCATGAAGGTTCAGTCACAAGAGAGTGAAGTCCTAGGAACAGACACAGAGAGACTGTTTAAAGCTGTTAAAGTGGGCTGCCACTAGCCTGGGTATACCCATACTGCCTTGCACGCTCGAATTTCATTTCGAACCTCCATCCAGTCTGGCAACCAGGGACGTTTGTTAGCCCTGTTTTAGGGATCCAATCACAGAGCGGGGAGGGACGGCAAGACGATGACGCGTACTACTCGGCACTTGGAAGCTTGTGGTTTTCTTACAGATCCAACATGGCTGCTGCAGACGCGAAACTCTCTTTAGCTGTAGATGGTGTTTTAAATAGTTTAGAGCGAAAGTTGAAAGGCGAAAGGTCTCTCGGCGGCTCCGCTGTCCCCCGGCTCGTAGTGAGATCACCAGCGTTACGGTAGCGGGGCTATTAGCCGCTAGCGGCGCTAATCACCGGCGCTACCGTAACGCCGGTGATCTCGCTACGAGCCGGGGGACAGCGGAGCCGCCGAGAGACCCGCAGCAGCTTGTTTATTGCCCATAAAATCAGTGGATGTGTGTGGCTGAATGACATGAGGGGGGAATAAAGTGCGAAAATAAATAATCAGACACAACACAACAAACATCCATTTCTGTTGCTCTACTACGTCATCTGGTATAACTGATACGATTGGCTAAGAGCTACCTACAGACGCTTTTGATAGACATTCTAAGGTCCCAATAAACGGCTCCGGAGGATCGTAAACCACACCTCCTCTACGGAGAAATGAACGGCTGGTTTCCAGACTAATCTCATTTGAGATTAGTCTGGTGTTAGCCAGACTAGGCTGCCACAGTTATATTGTAACAATTGAACAACTATAATGTGAAAAGAGAGGAACTTCCTGCCTGAGTGGAGATGAAGTTTTGTATTAATCCTGGTTGTTGAAAGTGTAAATATGATCAGCTGTACTCACCAGTGTTTGGCAGAGACTCTGCTGTGTTGTTGACAAAGACCTGATGAAGTCAGTTTGAACTTTCTTTCAGAGAGAAACAGAGACTTGTCTGGACTGCAGTGAAAATGACACTCTGACAGACTTAACTTTCATTTCTGGAGTGTGACGCTGCAGCTCTCCTCTTTCCACTGTTGCTCCTCCTCTTACTCTGCTGTTTGGTTTCCTCCCTCTGATTTAAACGCTTATTGTGAAATAGCAGAGTGCTCTGTGGAGCGAAGGAGGTGCTAAACCTTACAGGTGGGAGGAGTAAAGCTTTAGAAAAGGTGCTGCTTACCTTTCATCATGAGTGTTTAAAGACTCAGATGTCTCAGGTTTAGATCACCCACATGAGAGTTTGGTTTATTGGACACAATAACAGGGACTTCACACATATGGACTCAATTCCAAAGACAACTTACTTCCATCAAATCATACAACAAATTCAAGATGTATCATCAACAAGAATATCAGAACATCAAGTCATACAAATTATGGGTCTGCAACAATTATTTCATTGTCAACTAATCTGTCCATTATTTTCATGACTAATCCATTAATCTACTTGGAAATAGAAAGTCAGGAAATAAAAAAAAAATGCCCTGTGTTATTTCCCAGAGTCCAAGGCAACATTTTTGTTTTATCCAACCAACAGTCCAAAAGGATTCAGATTATTATTATGTTTTACAAGAAAAACATCAGATGTATGTATATATATGTATATGTACTAATATCTGTAATAAGGAAGTTGGTTAAGAGTCCAAGGCGACGTCTTCAAAGGGTTTGTTTTAAAAGTCCAAAAGTATTCAGATCATTATTATGCTTTACATGAAAACATCAGAACTATATATATATATACACACACACACACACACACACACTAATATCTGTAATGAGAAAGGTGGTTAAGAAAAATAATGAAAAATGACTAAACATATTTTATAACTACTCCTCGAGACATTTTCCCTCCTTTTTACCATGGTGGTCTATGAGGCTGTGGGTACATGTTGGTGGCGCATCTGTGCACCCTACGCCCAAACTATAACTCTGACAGCTTTAGCAGACCAATGTGAGTGAGAAGACGAATTTTCTTACATTTCTATGTATAAATTATTTCTGTAGAGTGGTATCTGTGGCCTCGAATACAGTTTCCAAATGTATTTTCGACAAATTTTCTTCTCCCTCTGCACTCTAGCGATGAGGTCATCCACTCTAGCCTCTCCATAGGATAACATTGGGGGGATTATTTGGAGTGTTTTTGCCGAATATTTTGAAAAACATTTGCCAAAACCCTTAGAAAAGACATAGCACTCTTGTTATGGCTGAGTCAGTCGATTTGATACCTTTTTAGTGAACGTGTGACCCAAATTCCAGGGTTCTCATGTATCAACGCTGTTTTTCCCTCACACGCCACATGTATGAAAAGTGAGCTTGCCGTGAGAATGTGCGGACCACTCCGCAACCTTTCGAGGTGCCGTGAGTCTTTTATGCTCTATTTAAAACGTGTTTCATGCCTAAACTCAAACTACACACAACTGGCTTTGTGTTAACAGTTTATAGCTCTCTGACAATGGGGGAAAATGCTGTTTTCCACCCTCAATAACCCGTTCTAAATAAGAGGGGATAGATGATGATTTTTTTCATCTATTTTTAAATCTTATATTTCACCTGTGTACTGCTGCTTACTTGTACAATAGTAGTATGTTAGTAGTATGAAGTCTGTATGTTTTTTAAGATTGTATATTTCCACTATTTTTTAAAAACATATATACTATATTATATATATATATATATATTTATATATATATATATATATATATATATATATATATATATATATATATATATATACCGAATTTCCCTCAGGGGATCAATATTATATTTCTGATTAATATGGAGCGCACAAATTTTTCACAGATAACCTGCCTTAATTACTGTGTCAAAGTCCCAATCGCCAAATGTTTCGGCTTTGGTTGAACATGGAGATGTTAACGCTGCAGGTGCACAGCGATCCATGACGCACAGATCCCTCTCCCTGGAGAAAAAACCTGTGTGGGAAATCCTTGTGTACGCACTTAGTGCTTAGTGCTAGTTTTGGGAGTGCGCCATTTTTCAGTATGAAAGCTATGCACGCTTTGATACATGAGGCCCCTGGAGAAGTAGTCGACCGAAAAAAAAACACACCAGAAGAAACAGAAGAATAAATAGGATTAAGGCCGGTGAACAGTATATAGTGTGCTTTTTCAAGCACACTGTGCTGTTAATGTTTATTGTTTAAATATCAAGAATCTAATACTATTTTTCCACAGTGAATTAAATCATGTCTCACGGACAAATGGGCAGACAAGCCTTAGAAAGTATTTTGCATGACAAGTATCTGACTGACTCCTAATCCACTTCCTTTGTTTCTTTGAAGTTTCTCTCCCTACTTTGTAATGTCTGGTTCCTGTATGCTAACTACATTAATCACTTCATCTGTAACTACCTCCTGTTATTTGATCATGTAAGACTGAAATTTTGTATATAAGGTAGAAAGTTTCTTTTGTCGAGAGAGACTGCTGAGACTCTCTCCGTGCTGCATGTAACTAAAGGCTTTGATTGATCACACCGGCTTGCTGCATTTTTCTTCAGAGACTTAAGCCTGATTTCCACTGGGCGCGTTACAGCAACGTCTCAGCAGCATCTCTTCGCGAGCGTAAGGTGGGACTTCTATTTGACCAGATCAACAGATCTTTCACATCAGAGAAGCAAAGTAAGCTGTTGGTTGTTGTTGTTTACTTACACACACACAGTTTATCCATAGACTGTATAAATAGAGTTTAGAGTTTATCACGGGATCTCGCGGTCTCCCATATGGTCAGGATTATTGTGTGATCTTGCGTGTATACGACCGGCTCGCTAAGCTGACGTGGCGCTGCTGTAACGCGCCCGGTGTGAATTGACGCCGGGAAGAAGACGCAGCAAAACCGCGGTGGAGCCGTGCCGCTGCTGTAACGCACCTGGTGGAAATCCCCAGTTAGAAACACAGTGTAGCGGCTTGGTACTCTCTCTGGCCTTGTGTGATTTACGACGAGACGAGATGACCATCCCATTTGGCATCCAGCTGTTTATTTCGGACACTGGCACAGGAATTAATTTTACTGTCAGTCAGGTTTTGCTCTCTCACACACATGCACATCAGGGAGCCACGAAGGTCCGACTGTTGCTTAATTATTTTCAACATGAACATAAAATAATACACAAAGCATACCTGGCACAGGAATTAATTGTATAGTCAGTCAGGTTTTTGCTCTCTCACACACACATGCACATCTGAAAAATATAAAAGGAAAAGACAGTGCAGGTTAGCTAACTTGTGGCACTAGCCATTTTGTAAACAAAAATAAAATGAAAACACATGAAGTCAACTTTTTACAAAAAAGGACGGGCCAACCATAAGGGAGCTACATGTTTAAAAAAAACACAACTTAAACCACCCCTTTGTAGTGAAAATAAAGTAATTAATGGAAAAATGACGGAGCTCATAGCTCGTGCACCTACCAGGGAGCCACGAAGGTCCGGCTGTTGCTGCCCCCCGGGGTGCACGACCCTAAACCACAGGGGTGCTGCGTTTAATTACTATGGGACAAACAAGTTTGCGTGTTGAGAGATGAGTTTTTATGTGGCAAGTGGAATCAAATTTCTTATTAACTCTGTTACACTAGCGGTAAGTCGGAGCTTGAGGACCCTCCACTGTCGCTAAAGTCTCCTGCTTGGGAGCACTTTGGATTCCTGGTGAAGTATTGTGACGGACAGAGACACATGGATAAAACGAGAGCAGTGTGCCGACATTGTTCAAGAGAGATCGGGTACGTTTCTGGAAACGCAACGTGAAAGGCACCTGAAACGGCACCACCGGAATGTAAACATCACCGCAACAACAAAAAACCCCACCTTAGTTCCAACGCAGCTGACTTCGGCATTCAGGCAGCCTCTCCCTGGCCATTCAGATCGGGCCAAAGCAAAACTGCCGTCTGCGTTTTTATCGCAGCGGATCTCAGACCATATTCAGTGGTTGAAAACACTGGCTTTAAACACGTGCTAAAGATGATTGAGCCCCGCTATAAAGAGCAAGCTAAATCTATTGTTATCCAAGACTTGTCAAAGGAATGTGCAGTAGCACTCATGACAGATGGATGGACATCCAGAGCTAACGAGAGCTACATAACTGTGACTGCCCATCACATCAACCCTGAGTGCTGCTGCACTTTACTTGTTCAAGTGTTTTGTTAAAAGCTGTTAACCTGTGAGGAATTTATTTTTTATAATATTTAATATATTTTTTGTCTATTTGAGAATATTTTATTTATTGGAAAGCTTATTTTATATATATTTTGTTTACTTGAGAACATTTCATTTAAATTATTACCAGGCAGAACTTTGCAATTGTATTCTATTTTTTATTTTATTTTCATATTTGTGTAATGTCACAATAACTTGTTGGTTTGCAAGCAAAATATATTTGTTGTTTATTATTTATAAGCATGCTAATAGATAACATGCAAATTTAGGCTTTGCATTTTGTTTCCATACTATACCGAAAATGAACCGAACCGTGACCTCAAAACCGAGGTAAGTATCGAATCGTGATTTTTGTGTATCCTTAAACCCCTAGTATATAGTGTGCTTTTTCAAGCACACTCAATTAATAAAAATCACTCAAGTAACTGCTTGCTCTGGACTTTTATTCAACTAGTTCATTTAACAATTTTTATTTAAAAATCATATATTTAAAAATATATATTCATTGACTCATAAGCCATCTTACCAGTATTCACAAAACACACAACAAATGGCCAAAGTGACCATTAGTTAACTAAAACACTTATTACACAAGATAGAAACAGTGATTTCTTCCTGAAGTGATAATACATTTCTGTGGCTTCAACAGAGTTTAAAGTGGATATTCTTTGTGTGTCATGTACAGGGTTGAAGATATGAATGCTTTAAATGAATGTTTTCCCTGTTTAAAGGCATACAACTAATACAATCAAACCACAATGAAGTGTTGATCAATCATTATATGAAACAGTTACTGTAGAAAATAAGATGTAAACTATACAGCATCCACACTTAATATGTTTTGTGTTCCCTTCAACAGAAAAAAAAAATCAGTACATCAAATGAGAGACATGATTATTTTACCCTGACAGGACAGATGATCAGAGGGGCAGAATTTTTACCACCATACCTTAAACCAGGACTGAAGTATGGGAAGAGCTTCTCAGTGAAGGAGCAGCCAGTAAAGGAGTAGATAAGAGCTGCAGCATCTACATCATAAAAGGAGACCAGACCCTCCTCATAATCCACAAACACCCCCACCTTCTTGGGCCGAGACTTCAGAGAGAGAAGGACTGCAGGGGCAGCAAGAGCTTTGTACTTGTTTCTTTTTCTCAAACATATAGCCCAGAAACCATCCTCAGGGCTCAGTGTGATGTCTCCCTTCCTGTTGATTGACTCTCTGACCACTCCCAAATCCCACTCAGTCTTTCCTTTGACTTGAACCTCAAAGTAAAATCTACCTGAAGAGAAACTCTGCTTTCCTAAAATACAGACAAAATCAGAAAATCTCTCTGAATTGTCTGGGAGATTCTTCTTCACATTACTATCATTTACCTGTTTCCCATCATCAGACAGGATCAGTTCATGATAAGCTGTATCAGGATCAAGAGTCACATCCACTGCATACTGCTGGACCCACTTCAGCTCAAAATCAGGGAGCAGCTTCTTCATCTGTTTACTGAGTGTCTCCTCCAGCTGAGCCACAGCTCTCACCACAGTCCCCTCATATGATGATGGACAGACGCTGACCTCTGTCCAGTCCTTGGTGGGTGTTGGGTGGTGGGTGTTTAGGGACTGGACACTCTGGAGGAGATAGAGGTGGTCTTCAGAGCGTGAGAGCTGCACCACCTCAGTGCTTCTTTTCTTCAGCTCAGAGATTTCCTGTTCCAGCTCTTTGACGAAGTCTTCAGCCTGTTTCTGTGTTGTTCTCTGCTTCTCTTCTATAGTTTTGATGAGCTCGTTCAGGCCTCTCTCAACTGCCTCCTTCAGAGCAGTGAAGACCTGAACTCCTTCTGATATCTCTCTGTCTGCATCTTTCTGACTGAGGTCGACTGAGTGTTTTAACTCCTGAATCTTCAGCCGTCTCTTCTGGATCATCTGCTGAATTTCAGACTCTGTCTTCCCCAGCTCAGCCTTCTTTTCCTCATATTCTTCTTTCAGAGGAACAACATCATGCATCTTGTGGTCTAAAACAGTGCAGAGCATGCAGACACACGTCTGGTCGGTCCTACAGAACAGCTCCAGAGGTTTATCGTGCTTCGTACACATCCTGCCTTCCAGGTTCTCCACAGCGTCGATCAGCTGATGTCTTTTCAGGCCTGACACTGTCAGATGAGGCTCCAGGTGAGTCTCACAGTAGGAGACCAGACACACCAGGCAGGACTTCAGGGCCTTCAGTTTGGTTCCTGTGCAGACGTCACAGGGAACTTCTCCTGGTTCAGACACTTGTTGCTCTGAGCTGCTGATGCTGGCTTTCTGTTGAGCTGACTGTCTGAACTGAACAACCATCTCAGTGATGAAAGTATTGACCCTCAGCTGTGGTCTTGTGGTAAAAGTCTCTTTACACATGGGACACAGGTACTGGTCATTATTATTCCAGTGTGTATTGATGCAGGTTTTGCAGAAGTTGTGTCCACACCGTGTGCTGACAGGATCAGTGAACACATCCAGACAGATGGAGCACAGAAACTGATCTTCAGTTGGAAGATAGTTTGCAGCAGCCATATCTAAAGAAAATAAAAACATTTTCATTAAAAACACAGGCTTGCGTTCCCGGTGGCACACCTGGTAGAGCGCGTACCACAGAGGCCCAGTCCTCGTAAGCGGGCAGCCCGGGTTCGAATCCGGCTCGGAGCCCTTTCCCGCATGTCTTCCCCTCTGTCTCCCCCTTTCACTCTCAATATCAATATCTTTAAAAATATAATAAAAAAATACAGGCTTAATATTTTGTTAATAGTTGTTCTTTTACCATAACAACTCAGATATTTGGTGTCACAGCCTAGGCCAGCATTCTATGTGTTTGCCTTACTGTCTATGTTTGTATGCGGTGTACACATGATCAATTCTGTCTGCGGCTTAATTCTGTTCCACCAATCGTAACATCAGGTAACGTAATTTTGAATTACATATGCCATGAATTGACTTGCAAAAACTGGCAATAAACACAACCATGTAACTTGCACTCACAAGCTGCTAGAGAAACACAGATTATGTCCAAATCGTGTTGTGTAGAGGATATATTATTAATTATTTATTATATATTAGCACTGCTAATAAAGCTTTGTAAATACATTACATTTCCTCTTCCCATTAAGACTTCCACTGGTTCTGTGGTGAAATACTTTTATTGTGAAACAGCCAGAGGAAATAGAGGAAGCAGTGTGTAAGAAGTGGTCACTAATCAGTAAAACCAGAACTAGAAAAAGTAGTGTGACCGTGAACTCTGAACACAGATTCAGTCCCAAGTGAGTGAAGTCCTGAGAACAGACACAGAGAGACTGTTGAAAGCTGTTAAAGTGGGCTGCTGTACAGTGGACCTGTGGACAAACAGCCACCGTTATAGTGTAACAACTGAACAACTATAATGTGAAAAGAGAGGAACTTCCTGCCTGAGTGGAGCTGAAGTTTTGTATTAATCCTGGTTGTTGAAAGTGTAAATATGATCAGCTGTACTCACCAGTGTTTGGCAGAGACTCTGCTGTGTTGTTGACAAAGACCTGATGAAGTCAGTTTGAACTTTCTTTCAGAGAGAAACAGAGACTTGTCTGGACTGCAGTGAGAATGACACTCTGACGCAGCTCTCCTCTTTCCACTGTTGCTCCTCCTCTTACTGCAGCTCTGCTGTTTGGTTTCCTCCCTCTGATTAAACACTTATTGTGAAATAGCAGAGTGCTCTGTGGAGCCAAGGAGGTGCTAAACTCACTATGTCTTTTTCATTTTGGGGGGCATTCAATGGCCAAAGAGACAACAAAAAAAGATTCATTTGTTTTCTGTCAAAATAACAAACTTCGCAATAATATTGGTTTTGTGAACACTTTTGACCACCTAATATAGGGACAGCACAAAATTAGGACTGTAGAAATAAATGAAAAAGGTGAATCAAATTACAAGTAATTTTGTCCAATTTAGTACAAAAAAGTGGTGGAATGTAACTAAGTAAATTTCCTCAAGTACAGTATAATTTTGCGTTCTTTATTCGGCCCGGTTACTTTAATCTTTCGCCAGACTCGCTGATTTTGGTGAGTTGATCAAGCCTGTGAAATGTCAGTCTTAGTTTTCTGTACAAAATAAAACCATCCTGGGGGAAATTGGTGCGGTTTTCGTGACGCTATTCCAGTTAGAACGCCGGAAAATAGGCAAATATCGCTCCTCCATTGCTCCTCTTCTTTCGTCAGTATCTCGGGATCTCGCAAAAGTATCTCAGGATCTCGCAAAAGTCCGTCCTTTTTTTTTTCACCCATCTTTTTTTTCCCCCCGTGTCCCCTGGGGGGCTCCGTAGAAATAACTAAATAACTGAATAAATGAAAATTTTGAAATACAAAAATATATACACATATATAAAAAATATAAAATGTTCTTATATATTTTCTATTTATATACTTATTTATAATTGTATTCATTTTTATGTATGTATTTATTTATTCATTCATTTATTTCTAAATGTATTCATTCTTCATGTATCTATTTATTTCTACTTATCTCATTTTTTGTGTCTCATATACAGTCATGGAAAAAATGATTAGACCACCCTTGTTTTCATCAGTTTCTTGTTCATTTTAATGCCTGGTACAACTAAAGGTACATTTGTTCGGACAAATGTAATGATAACAACATAAATAGCTGATAAGAGTTTGTTATGAAATGCATTGAGGAAACCTTTAAAATTAAATTATTTGACTCCAACACAAAATTCTCACCTATTTCTCTGCGCCGATCGTTTGATGGGGAATGATGAGCAGGAGACGTCTGAGTTCTCAGTTTAACTTCATTTTATTACAATACGTCAAGAAATGTGCAGTTTAAAGAGTCTCTGGGTTCAATCCACACGTCCCTGACATCACATTAGGCTGGTCAGATCATGAGGTCTGGACGCAGTCTACTTTCCCTGAACCCTTTTTATATCCGAACAGAGGTTTAATAAGAATGTAGGTAGAACTCTCCAGAAGTGCCTCCTTTCATTCCATTGATTTGTCAGTTTATTAAATACGTGGACACGTCATGTCACCAAGCAGAGAAGACAGTTATCGCTTCTGCTCAGCACATCATATCTGTGACCTGACCTGTTAACAAAACTTTCAAAACAAAAAACTCCTGCCTTGATAGGACTTGCAGAGATATTATTGGAGACACAGATTTTGGCAACAAAACAATAAAACATAATACATAAAATATATTTTTTTGTGATTATAGAATCTTACTCTAAATAGGGCAGAGGAAGTTTAGGCAGATGCAGTAAATTTATTTAGTTTAATCATAGTTTAAAAACAATATTAGCACATAGTCATTGTATCAAAGCATCTTGCATGCACAGAGAGGGCACACACACACACACACACACACACAGACAGTGAATTAGGCAGGCATAGACAGAAACGTATGTTAACAGAGACAGACAACAGAGACAGAATCACAGATTGTTCTAACAGGTTTAATTTAAAAGCTGATATCTAGACATTGTTTTCTTCATAATGCTTTTGGTTATTATCAAGAAAACCGTGGAAAATGTCTCTTGTCAGCTATTTTTTTTTTTGCTTAGGTCTTGTGTTGAAAACCTTCTTACACATGGGACACAGGTACTGGTCATTATTATTCCAATGTTTGTTGATGCAGTTTTTGCAGAAGTTGTGTCCACACGGTGTGCTGACAGGATCAGTGAACACATCCCGACAGATGGAGCACAGAAACTGATCTTCAGATGGCAGATAAATTGCAGATGCCATATCTAAAGAAATTAAAAATAATTTCACTTAAAAATGCCATCTTACATATTTTTTTATATATAGAAAGAAGTGTGGTTTCTGTTCTTTTCAAATACATAACAACTTAGATAATGGTGTCACAGCCTAGCCAAGCTCCCTGTGTTTATTGTTATCATTATATTTGTCCAAACAAATGTACCTTTAGTTGTACCAGGCATTAAAATGAACAAGAAATTGAAGGAAACTAATAATTTTTCCCATGACTGTATTTCGTCACACTGTTAAAATAATCGCCTAGGTCATTTTTTTTGTCAAAATTGCTTTGTTTTTTGCCTAAATCAGCTCCTCATGACGCCGGCCACCTATGGTAAAATCGCCTACATCCTCAGTTGATCAGATCATGTGATTTTTTCCCCCTTTAAGATCATCACTTCTTGACAATTTGCCACATTCATAGGCATCAGGTAAGAACCCATTAAAGAAGAGTTAGAGGAAGATTGTTTAGTTATCAGTTTAGTTTATCAGTGTTTTATTGTTGACACTAATATTGGTAACACTTTATTTTGAAGGTGTCTACATAAGAGTCACATGAGTGTGTCATAAACATGACATGGGATGTGTCATGAACATTAATGACACTTTGAAGTAACATTAATGTTCATGATACTTGTCATGTTTCTCCGATCTGCAATCTTGATGAAGTGACTCCTACCAAAAGTTGGTCCTAAGCCGCCTGACTAACTGTGATGGAGTTATAAAATACATTTTTTTAAAAAGAACCACATGGGCAAAGGAGACATATGACACATAGTGTATGTGTTCGTGTGTGTGCCTGTGTGTGTGTGTGTGTGTGTGCGCAGAGAGAGATGTCCACATTCCACAGGACATAATTTAACAGTGTCTTATTAAGCTTTCACACCCAACAGCAACTGATACATGTTCCAAGCTAACTAGCTAGCTTAAGTACCTATTTTTGCTATCTTGCTAATTTACTTTTCCGCCAAGGTCCATGATGATTGTTTTTCTCTTTAGCCTTTATGATGTTCATAGCATATTTTATTCATAATTATAACAGGTGAAATAAAATATTGAGACATACCTTGATGGACAGTCCACTGCACTGCTTGTCCCAGGAAGCAAATGCTAGCTAGCTCATTTGCTAGCTAGCTCGATGGCTAGCCCGATTGTGGTGGGGCAGGAAAAATAACTGAAAGAGTGTCTAACTGGATTTTTGTTAATTTAATATGTGTATTTACATTTTTAAATTTACGTTTGTATATTTAGTTTACATTTTTTAAATATTTTAAGAAATAATTTAAATATTTTTAGTAATTTTAACGAAGAAAATGACTGCTATGGCCACTAGGGGGCGAATTTGCGATGGGCTAATATACAGATTTGTTTGAAACATATCCACCAACACATCCACCAAATTGTGTGCTTCTATCACAAAATAAACAATTCTTGTGATTTATTGAGCTAATCCGCCCCACGGGATGCACATTTTTGGGGGGTGCTACCCACACGTTTAGCCCTGTTGCTCATTCCATGAATGCACGATCCTTACAAGCTGTACCTCGTTGTAAAGGTGACTAATCAGGCTTTCCAACAATATACAATTCATCACCAGTTGGTATTATTAAAAGGGCAGTTTTTATTCATAATTGATTTATTCGTATAACAAATGCCTGCCACGGCCACTAGGGGGCGCTTTTGAGGTGGCCCAATATCCAGATTTGTTTGAAACATATTCACCAACACATCTACCAAATTTCATGCTTTTATCACAAAGTGAACGATTGGTGTAAAATATTGAGCTAATCCGCCCCACTATAAGTCATTTATTTCTCTTAAATTACATCATTTACACACAGTGTTATTACTATGCCAGTTGCCATCCTTTGTTACATCCTTTTTGAGTGAAATGATCAATAAATGTCATATGTTATACTTTTGGTGAAGTTTTTTGTGTTTCCTACAAAACTTGAAAAAATGAGTTAGGCGATTATTTTAACAGGGTGACGATTTGACTTGATTTCATTGAAGGGCAAATGAGCCCTTTCATTTTAATTTGAAAGTCGTAACCGGAAGTGAAAACTATTTTTTTGTTTTGCTAACTTGATGCTAAGAGGGGACGCTGGTGCGCAGAAACTTCTCCAGTTATGAACCATCGTAGATCCGTGGCCCCGGTTCTGTGAGGGCGGTCCGAGGTCTAACTGTCCGTGTGAGGGTCTCCAGACACCGGGCAGCTCAGTCCACCGGTCCGCCGGGGTTTAACGGCCGCTGTTAGCCTGCGGATGCTAACTCCTGCTAGCCCCGAAGCTACCGTCGCCGACAGAACTCCAGTCGGTTTCTGCCCGTTTTATCCCCCTGGCGCCCCGACAGCTCGGCGAGTGATGTGGAAAGTAACTTTACAAGCGTTCGCTGTTTTGCTGTCGGCCTGGTTCTTCGGGAACTTTGTTTTGGGTTGGTTTCAACAAAACAACGTAAAACCCAGAACGCAGCACAGCGAGCATCCGGACGGAGCGGACAGCCAGGACCAGAGCTGCTTCTGCCATGTGAGTCACATATACAACATCAACCCAAAAACCACCTTGTTAATGTTTAAATATTCATATTCAAGGCTGTAAACGACACAACAGCAGCCTCCATTCACAAATCTTCTAGCATTTTCTACTGTCATCTTAATTTGACGTCACCGTTTGTGTGTGTGTGTGTGATGCTAGCGAGCTGCACATCTCTCTTTTATTTTTTAAGTCTTGCCATTTAAAAAAAAATAAAAGTCAGCATTTATTTCAAGACGAAATTTACACACACTGTGGACAAATAGATGGGATTTGTATTTTATTTATTAAATGTATTATTAAATCGTTACGTTAGCTAAAGAAAACAGTTACAGCGAGACTACCGGAAGATGTTTTTTTTACACGTCTACACTACATGGCTGTCACATTATTTATTTATTCATATTATTTCATTTTACTTAATTGCTGCCGGTTTACTTTGTTCGCCTTGTCGAGGCTGTTTGAGAATGAAATAAATAATATTAATACTGATTATAATAATAATAATAATAATAATAATAGTGGTAGTGGGGATTTCCATGGTTTTAGTGAACAAAAAATAAAATAATAATAATAATAATAGTGTTAGTGGGGATTTACAATATAAAAACAGGCTAACCTTCCGATTAAATTAAATTAAATATATAATAAAAATAATAATGATAATAATAATAATAATACAAGGGATAGTAGGATTTTTTTAAAGCAGTCTAATTTACTTGAAATAAATGAATGAAGAACTTTTTCAGCCATTTCGTTGCAATAATTGTAATTTCCCAGCTTGGCTGTAATTTCCCAGCTTTCTGTAATTTCCCAGTTTGGGATAAATAAAGTCAGTCTATCTATCTATCTATCTATCTATCTATCTATCTATCTATCTACTTTTAAATTAAATTATAAAAAAAGTTTATTTTTTCACCTTCTTGATATGGGATAAAAATAAAATAAGGTGGCAAGAGTAATTATATATGTATTGAAAAAATAGTATAAAATATATTTTACATTTTCAAAGTGCCACCTCTTGAACTTAAGATTTCATCAAACTGCTGTTATTTAGATTAGCGAGTAGGAAGAGCGTGGTGTAATGTGATTGGCTGCGACAGAGCTCCCGCCTCTCCCGTTATCACGGGAGTTATAGTTTTTAAGCGCCGCGACAGCAAGTGCTCTTAGCGGCGTCAGACCCGGAAGCGGACTACAAAGGTTGATGGCAGCAGCTGTGAGGGGGCGGGGTTTGTTTTGACAGCTTGTTGCGTGGGGGCGGGGCCTGCAGTGACAGCTCAGCCCACAGAGAGCTGCTGCTGCTGCTGCTGCTGACATATGGGCAGCAAGTTCACTGAGAGGAAGTTTGATTTTAAACACAGAAAAACAGAAGTACAGAGCAACAGCAGGCAGCATGCTGAGAGGGATTCTCCTCTTCATGCCTCTCCTGGCGCTCGGTGGACAGCTGCACTCAGAGGTCTGGCTTGTTTCAGTGTTGTTTTCTGTTTTATTCAGACTCTCCAAGTGTTTCTGAGTCTGGAGGCGAAATTCTGACTTATTTAACACTAGAAACAGAGTTTATATATATCATTTTTCGTTAATTGTTGATGAAATAGGAACTTTTTCTTATTTTTAAAACACAATTCAAACCAAACTTCTTAATCAATTATTTTTGGAAACCTAATTTATTATAGGTGTGTTCATCACTTGTTTAGACATGGAGGTTTTGATAATAATAAAAGTCTTTATTTAACACATTCAATATAAGAACAAAACCAAGCAGAGATGGATTTAAAGAAAAATCCTCAAAATATAATATAATTAATTAATTATTTGTGAATCAAATGACAGTGAAAATATATTTGAGGTTTCTAGTTAAAAACTGATCAGAAAGATGTGTTAATAACATTTATTTTTGCTGTTTTGAGAGTTGAAAAAAGTAATTTCTAGTGTATGTGTAGAGGTTATGGTCATAAAAATATTTATATAAAACATTAAATATAAGAAAATAAAAGACGACATGCTTTATAAAACATGAAGAAAACACAAATATAAATCAGATGCAGGAATTTGTAAGAGTATAATAAATAAATATAAAAATGTTAAGAATATATAAAATAAAATAAAAATAGCAGCTGAAGTGAAACAAGGTTTATTTGCTGTTGTGGGGAAAAAATACTGATATGTATGTTTACCCTTTTGTCTGTTTATTTGATCTGCTGTTAATTTAATATTATTAATTGGAAAACTATTTTCCTTGCAATGAATATTATATTTCCTATTTTCTTTTCCCTCGTATCATCTTTGGGAACTATTAGGAAGTTACAGATCTGTAATAAAATATTAAAAAAAAAAATTAATAGAGCAGAAACATGTACATATGGAACTTCCACCTGCTTTGCTTTAAAAAAACAAACAAAACAATAACCAGTCTTAGTTATTTACAGTCTAAATGTTTGGTTGTTCTTCCTTCACTGTTGATGTCGTCTCACACATTTGTTTATGCAAATAACAAAAGAATCAACAAAGATTTGAACAGACTTTCAATCACTAATAAGTTATGCAGAAGCTGTTTGTGTTCTCTTAGTTTTATTTATTTAAGTCTCTTTTTCAAAGCGAAAACCATAATTATTACATTTAAAGATATATTTTTTCTCATCTTCTTTGTCTTTTATGACAGTAAACTGATTTTTTATTCCTTTATTTTGCACTGTTGGCCAGAAAAAAACAACACATTTTAATATTAATATTAACGTTATTTTGTTTATTTTAAATTACAATTTATAGACCAAAGAAATTATTTAAAAATTCTGTCTTTTTATGAAATAATCTTACATATAAGTCATACTGAAATTCTTTCTAAGTTGTGTTCAGGCTGTAACAATAACAAAAAAACAAACAAAGATTTGAACAGGCTTTGAATATACTCATTAGTTATACAGGAGCAGTTTGTGTTTGTGTGCTGTTCTATAAGTTTTATTTAATTAATAAGATTATTCATTTCTTTCAAAATATATATTTAAAGATATATTTTTCTCATTGTATTTGTCCTTTATGACAGTAAACAGATTTTTCCCTTTATTTTGGACTGTTTTGTTTTAGATATTTTAATATGTCATAGTATTCGTGATTAGAATGAGATGAGAATTTATAGACCAAACACATTATGAAATTTTTTATGAAATAATCATATGTTTAATTCATATTGAAATTCTTTCTAAGTTGCGTCCAGACGGCCACATTATTAGAATTTAAAACTTTGACTCAGTACTTTACTACAAAAACATTTATAATAATGGCAACAGTAATTCACATTATTAATACTATTTTTATATTTTCCCTACCTGGTAGGCCTACACATTCCTTAAATTGTCATTATTACATTATGCTTTTAATATTATTATTTTTGTTATTTTTCGAGTGGTCTCTGCATGTAAAAATAAAGTAATAAATAAAATAAAATCTTTATGTTTTTAATAGCTTTGGTACTTTTGAATGTGAACAGAGACAATAAACATGTGGCATGAGAAAAGATACTTTTTTTTTAACACGTGTTTATTCGTTTTTTGTTTGCAAATTACAGCAAATCAAACAGCAAGACATAAAGGCATGCAACAGAGCAAACTTTTTTTCCCGTCTTCCTCTCACCAAATAAGTATAAGAAAAACATGTTAAAACTGTAAAAAAGAAAAAAGACGATGAAAATAAAGCAAAAATAAGTACATAAAAAAATAATTTTAATAATAATATAATAAAATAATAAAAAACTTTTAAAGCACACAAATAGATTAATAAAATTAGAGTAGTATTGATAACAACAATTAGACCCTGAATATGGTACACAGTATGTGCCCATAGAGACACACACACACACACACACACACACACACACACACACACACACACACACACACACACACACAAACACACACACACACACACACACACACACACACACACACACACACACACACACACACACACAGTGTGTAGGTGTAATAATAATGAAGAGTGTGTGTGATCCGGGCAGGTTTGTTATTCCTCCAGTTAAACCATGTGTGTGTGGTGGATCATGACTACAGGTGGAGGTGCTGCTGTGGCAGGTAGAGCAGCTCATCTATAAGCCGGGTGGGTTCACGCCCCACCTTTTAACTCCTTCCTCTGTTGACTGAGCTCGTTAACGCTCTCAGATGGTTCAGGTCAAACACATCAGTCTGGACACGTCTCACTGGAGCTCTGAATGTTGAATGTACCATAGAGGTTCAGGTGACACAGCTGGATGTATTATGTATGGAGCTGCAAAGAGACGTCTGTCTGTCTGTCTGTCTGTCTGTCTGTCTGTCTGTCTGTCTGTCTGTGAAGAGGACAGGTGTCTCTGCAGTGAAGCAGGTAGACTTGATTACATGTGGAGAACCGAGCAGAGATAGAATATATAAAAATAAATACATTTAAATATATATATATATATATATATATATATATATATATATATATATAATGAATAAATTGTAATTGACAGTGAATATATATTCATGGTCTCTAGTTTATGTGTAGAGGTTATGATAATAATAATAATATTTATATAAAGCATTCAATATAAGAAAATAAAAGACGACAAGGGTGATAAAACATGAAGAAAAAACAAGTAAAAATCAGATGCAGGAATTTGGAAGAAAACGGTAAAAATAGATAAAAAAACAAATAAAATTAATTGTAAATAAAATAAGAGCAAGTGAAGTGAAACAAGGTATTTTGCTGCTCTGAAAAAAAGTAGTTGCTGTTTTAGAAATTAGAATCGAATTGCAATTATTTCTGAACTATATTGTGATTGTAATATGATATTAAAGGGAAGGGTTATTTTTCCCACCATTTCTCTTCTTTTAACATTAAAAATAATGATAGTGTGATTTTTTTATTATTATTTATTTTTTTGTAAAGATCTCTATAAAGCAAATATATTTTTTTCTGAAATCTGTAGTAAATATGTCTGGACATCTTGCAGCACAAACAATGTTTCACTCAAAAGATGTTTTTTTATTATGGATCAATCTGCAGGTTATTTTCTCAGTTAATCAGCTGATCGTTTAGTCAATAAAATGCCATAATCTCTCAGAGCTCACCGCTTTGCTTGAAAAAAGTAAAACAATTGAAAGTTTCTTTGAAATTACTGACGTTTTTGTGTATCAGCTGTAATCTTTATTTACAGAGCATTTTCAAAAACAGAAGTTTATTTTCACAGTCAGCTTTCTATCTGATGTAAAAATAATTAACTTATTAAAGTGTTTCTTTTAAAGTGTAAATGTAAGTATAAGTTGCTGCCAGACTTTAAAAAAAACTCATATGTTGTCTTCAGAACTCGTCTTTATCTGCTTTCACTTCTTCCTTTGACACTTCCTGTCACTGTGTGGGGAAACTGTTGAAGACATTAATATTCACGAGAGAGATAACGTGAATAAACGTGTCTGTCTGCAGCTCACCGGAGTCCTGGACGACTGCTTCTGTGACGTCGAGAGCATCGACGTCTTCAACAACTTCAAGATCTTCCCTCGAATCCAGAAGCTGACAGCCAAGGACTACTTCAGATACTACAGAGTAAGACTCGCTGCTTTTAATCTGATGTTACGTTTGAGCTCTTTATTTATGATAAAAAGGAGTAAAACAAAAGGCCCGTGGGATTCTAGAGGTTATTTTATATAATAGCATTAGATAAACATATCGTCCCTTAAATTTGATCTGATCACAAATCAGCACCGTTGTTCATCACATTTTGCGGTTTTTCACAGAACAGGAAGGATGACGGATGTGTTTATGAAATATTGTGAAATACTTAAACTATTGCAGCAGAGAACACAGAGAGAACCAGAGTCTGAACTCAACTTAACCCTCTGAACCCCAATGAGACGTTTCAGGGTTGTTTTTTTTAACTCTTTCTACATTCTCCTCTCCGTGTCCTCGTGTTTCACTGTAATATATCAAATCTCTATAAATCTATAAGTCCTGCAGCTGTGTGGAATCAGCACAATCAGAACAACTCAAACGTGTCTTAGTGCAGAATAACACAGAATGACAGAAATAAAATAAAACATTTTTTTTTTTTATCATATATTATATTTTAAAAATTGGGATTTATATATAAACTATTTTCCAGGTGCCAACAAGTGTCCTGAATGTTGTAAAAAAAAAAGAAAAGACTAAAAAAGAAAAAAAAAGAAAAAAAAGTCACAAATTACCAAAAAAAAAAACAAAATTACCAAAAAGACACAAAATTACCCAAAAATACAGATATATGGCCAAAAAATGTTTTCTCCATATATCTGACACTTTTATAATAGAAACTTTAATAACCTATGATACATTCAAGGACCGAGAACAATGGATTTTTTCAAGGTGGGTTTCAAAAGTTAAACTGGTCTGTTTGACTCTGAAGGATAAGAGTAAAATGTATTCTTGCATCTTCTATTTTTTTACTTTACAGGTTTGAACTTTATTTGCAGGTTTGAACCTGAATACTAATGACATAATCTTCTCTGCAGGTGAACTTGAAGCGGCCGTGTCCCTTCTGGCCTGACGACGCACACTGTGCCATTAAAGACTGCCATGTGGAGCCCTGTCCAGAGGTCAGAGGTCAACTACACACACACCTGATTAATGTTGCTTAAAAATACTAATAGTACGTCTTACTGTTAGAACAAATGAAAGATCAGGTACGTAAAGATCCTTCGCTCCTACAGCCATCAGGCTGTTTCATTCTTCCAGAGTTACCATAGTAACTGAATTTCCCCTCGGGGATAAATAAAGTCATTTTGATTGATTTTTTAAATTTAAAAACAGGAGATAACTTGGGCTGAATATTGTTGGAACATCTGTCCGCTCTCCATGATTAAATAACTGCAGTAGTGTTGTTTATAATAATAATAATGATAATAAGGCTCTTGTTTATTTAGCTCTTTAGCTGAAGTTGTTGTTTATTGTTTGTTTGTTGATTTTGTTTATTTCACAGAGTAAGATCCCTGTCGGCATCAAGTCTGGCAACTACAACAAGGTGAGAAATGTTTTAAAAATCAAGAATCTCACAAACACAAATCAACTACTCATCATAAGGTCGTTGTAGTTATCACAATGTTATTAGAGCCGAGGATCACCTGAAATATTTAATATATGGTTTCTGTACTGATAACAAAAGTTATTTCAGTCTTACTTTACAAAACTAGTTTTATTATTTAACTAAAATTCTCAGAAGCAGAACGTAATCTCACAAACCACATGCTGCACAACAAACCCTCTGAACCCCAACGAGACGTTCTTTGCTCTTTTTACATTCTCCTCTTTGTGTCCTTGTATTTCACTGCCACATCTAAAATCTCAATAAATATAAAAGTCCTGCAGCTCTGTGGAATCAGCGCAATCAGAACAACTCAAACATGTCTTTGTGCAGAAATCAGGAAAAAAAGTTGAATTTCTCTGATAAAATATTTTTAAATTAAATGGAATTTATATATAAACATATATAAAGTGCCACAGATGTTGTAAAAAAAACAACAACCCCAAAAAGTTACAAAATGTCAAAAAAGATGTAAAAATATCCTAATAAATCAATAAAGACCAAAAATAGACACAAAATTACAAAACAATGTAATATGACCAAGAACAGTTTTCTCCACATATTGTACATATTGAAGTATTGTCATGTTTCCAGCCTCTCCTGTCCTCTCCTCTCTGCTCTGTGTAAACAGCCTCTCCTGTCCTCTCTGCTCTGTGTAAACAGTCTCTCCTGTCCTCTCCTCTCTGCTCTGTGTAAACAGATTTTCAGTGAATATTTGTCACGTGACCGTTGGTCTCAGCAGAATCAATCATGTCTTCACAGTGTCTCTGAGGAGCAGAATTTAATGTTTTTAACAGGATCTGGTTAGTGCAAATGATTTATTTTAAATGACACATGGAGAATGAAGAGACTGACATAAATATCAACATTTTAACACAAGTTTTGGTCACTTAACTGGTGATCAGTTCAAGGACCGTCGGAAAGTTCAAACTCTGATGATAATGCCTGTTTTTACAGTTTCTTTGTACGATAAACGGAGGATTTTTTAATCAATCTTTAAAATAAAACGTGATGCTGGATAGTGGTGTTCAGAGGGTTAAAGCTGTTTAGGACCAGCTGTATTTGTGCCAGCACTTTCTGTGTCATTAGCTGATTCAGTAGACACACACACACAAACACACAGACACACACACACAGACACAGACACACACACACACACACACACACACACACACACACACACTCTGGTCTTATCTGCTCTGGTAGTTTCCACTGTGGCTGAGTGTGTTCTGGCTCTCGGCCTGATGTTTGTCTTGTAATGACCCAGAAGTGTTCGGACATCTGCCCACGTCTCAGCCAGGGTCCCTGTGCCCAACCAGCCTCAGCTCTGAGTCTGAAGCTTCAACAGTGGCTGTAAAGAGTTTGTAGTTTGCTGACAGAAGCTCCAGTCAGCGTTCATCCTCAGTGTTTACTCTGGATTCAAAAGATTAAAATGGGAGAAAAACAAGTTGTACAGAGAAACTAGTCAAACTCGTCCTGCAGCATAAACCACTTCTCTATTTTGTCTGATTTCTGACTAAGAACCCTTCAGTTAAAAAACTAAAATATATGTTTACTTGACTTTATATCAGAGTAAACAACAAAAATATAACAACTATAAAGGAACAAAATGTAAAAAAAAACAAAAAAACTGAGGTTTCTACAGTAACGTATTGTTACGATTTTATAAACGTTTTACATGTAATACACATCTGATACCTGTTTAATTTTAATTAAAACATTTTTATTCATTTATTTATTTATTTTTCACTACAATATTTTTGTTTTAGTTGTTGATTTACTTCATAATGTCTAATATTTTGTTGCTATTATTTACTTTATTACACTTTTTGGTGAATTATTGACTCAGAGAGAGTTTGAGGAGGAGATACATTTGAAAATGTGTGTTTATGCATAAAAAAATGAAATGCAAATAAATATATACGAGTAAAAAAAGAGCTTTCTACATTAACATTGTTAACACATACATACATCTACATACATTAATATTGTTATGATTTAATAACCATCTTACATGTAATATAGCTCTGATACCTATTTAATTAAATGTAATTAATTAATTAATTAATTAATTATTATTATTATTATTATTATTATTACAACACATATTTTGTTTCGGTTATTCATTTATTCATTCATTATTTGCTATATAATGTCTAGTTTTTATTGCTGTTATTAACTTTATTATACTTATATATTTCACACTTTTTGGTGAATTATTGACACAGGGAGAGAGAGTTTGAGGAGAAGATACATTTGAAAATGTTTATTAATTAAATGTATTTAATTAATTAATTAATTAATTAAACAAATATTTTTGTTTCAGTTATTAATTTACTGTACATTATTTACTATGAAATGTCTATTATCTTGTTGCTGTTACTTACTTAATGCATACTTTATACTTTTTGGTGAATTATTGACTTAATAATTATATATTTGTAAAAGAAAAAGAAGAGGTTTCTACATGAACATATTGTTACGATTCAATTATCAATTTGCATGTTCTACACCTCTGATACCTATTTGTTTATATTACTTTTTAAATTTGTTTATTTTTATTATAACCAGTATTGTTTCGGTATTAATTTACTGTATGTTATTTACTATATCATGTCTATTATTTTGTTGCTGTTATTTACTTTATTATACTTTTACACTAGGAGATACATTTTTAAATGTGTGTTTAGGTGCAGAAAATAAAACAAATTCTGCAATTTTATATATTAAATTATTGTTACGATTTAAGAATCTATTTGCATGTTCTATAACTCTGATAGCCATTTATTAGATTTTATTTTTTTTATAATTTGTTTGTTTTTTATTATTATTACAAATATTTTTTGTTTCACTTAGTATTTTACTATACTAACTGTTATTAATTTACTGTACATTATTAATTCTAGAATCTTTATTATTTTGTTGCTGTTATTAACTATTATAATTTCTGGTGAATTATTGACTCAATGACAGTTTGAGTAAGAGATACATTTGAAAATGTTTGTTTATGTGCATAAAATTACAAAAAACAATTAAGGTAAATACATATTGTTAAAATAAGGGCGGTTTCTACATAAAGATGGTACAATAAAACATATAAAGAAGTATAAAAGCCCTGAGTGTGTGTTCTACAGTCGGATATTGTGGTGAATGTCTCAGTGTGACTCTCTGTCTGTCTGTCAGTACTCACAGGCAGCCAACACCATGTCAGACATGACCGAGTGTGAACAGGCCGAAGAGCTGGGAGCCATCAACAGCACCCTGAGGTGACAGCACACAAACACACACACACACACAAACAAAGACAGACACACACACACTGGCTCCGTCAGCTGCAGGTGGAACAATCAGAATATGAGGAACATTCAAACCGCAGAAACACTTAGCTGAAACTACAAAGATCATTTAAAACCGGCTCAACTCGCTCAACTCAGAGTCTAAATATAACTTCAGAGAGAACAATCTGAAGGAGAGAGACGAGTTTCATCCACTGGGAGCAGCCACTCAGAGCTGATTGTAACAAGTACATTTACTCAAGTACTTTACTTAAGTGTTCTCTATCATTTTATGTAACTTTGAGGTAAATGTTGTACTTAAAAGGAAGGGAAAAACACACAAAACTATCAAAAATATGCAAAACTACTATTCAGAGATATAAAACAACTAGAAAGAGATAAAAATTACAAAAAGTCATGCACAAAATGTCAAAAAAAGACATAAAAGGACAAAAGAGACGTATAAATTAAATGTATTATTATTATTATTATTATTATTATTAATAATAATAATAACCAGAGGTGGAATGTAACTCAGTACATTTATTCAAATAATGTACTTGAGTTAGTAGTTTGAGCTAGTTGTACTTAACGTGAGTATTCTTTCTCATTTTTATGTAACTTCAAAATTTTTTACTCCACTACATTTAGCTGACAGCTTGAGTTACTTTAATAATTAAATGCTGCTTCCATAAATGCATCAATACAAATAATATAATATATTTAGAATGTATAAAACATTTTGCATAAGGAGTACTTTCACTGTTGATACTTTAAGTACATTTTGATACTTTTGCATCAGTAAGTTTGAATGCAGGACTTATTTTACACTAAATTACTGGTACTTTTACAGCAGTAAAGTAATCGGAATACTTCTTCCACCACTGCTGATATATAATCTGGACATGTTTGTGATGCACGCCTGAATTAACTTTGCTCAATTAACTCTGTTCCCGCGATTTCTTAACACACATTACATTGTAACCTTGGTTGTCTGAGTGAAGAGACTCTCCCCAGCTACCCCGTACATATGAAATATGTAATCGAGTGAAGATACGATAGAGAACATCTGTTTCTGATCTTTCTGACCCTGCAGACATTTCTTATTCACCGTTAATCAATAATCAGAGGGAAAACGTTTAATTTACCCTGAAAATGGATCCTCAATATTCAGATTTAAGTCTGAAATACAAATGTTAATAAAAAGTCTTACTTATTTTTATTTTTATTTATTTGTGGCTAGATTTTTAAAAGTTACAATAACAAAAACATATAAATGTTTGTTTTTTTCGTTCCTAATGCATCTTTTAAAATCTGTTCGTTTGCTCTCATTCTCATCTATAGCTATTTTTTTCCCTGCTGATATATCAAAGCTTCACCTCTGTGATTGATAGTTTATTTAACTTTAATTAATCAATAATCAGAAGGATGACGTGGATCCCTGAAGTTTAATTTAGCCTTAAAGTGGATCCTCAAAATTCAGATTTAATCCTGAAATCTGGTTGTTGTTATAGATCTTATTTATTTATTTTTAGTTTAAGTTTCTTATTATAAACATTCAGATATTTTGAATGAAATTGGATAAAAGTGCTCAGTCAGAAAAGGGTTGATTTGGTCTGTGAGTCACAAATAATAACAGAAAGTGATCTGTTTATTTTTTTTTACCATGTTTATCTGTGACTGATGGTGTTTATTTGCCTCTGTGTTTCAGTAACCAGAGTAAAGAGGCGTTCGCTGACTGGGCGAGACACGACGACGCTCAGGACCACTTCTGTGAGCTGGACGGTGAGGAGCAGCCACCACATGTCTCACTGATACCCCTGAGTTTCTAATCTGACGACAGCAGAACATTAAATCCTTCACTCAGTCTATGAAAGTCTGATTTGTGTGCGTGTGTGTGTGTCTTAGATGAAACGTCTCCAGATTCTGAGTATGTTGATCTGCTGTTGAATACGGAGAGATTCACTGGATATAAAGGTCCTTCAGCCTGGAGAGTCTGGAACAGCATCTACGAGGAAAACTGCTTCAAGTGAGACACACACACACACACACACACTGAGAAACACATGCATACTTACTAGTTATGTTTGAAAAACTGCAAAAAAACATGCATCTGTTATCTGTGATTTCTATTAACACCAGTGCAAAACAGCGTCAAAATATTATGTAACTCAAATCACGCATGAAACTGTAATGATATCAGTGTTTCTGGATACGTCTCTGAGCTGCAACAGATACATTATTTGTTTACTAATATTATTCTGAACCCCAAAAGAAAGATAAAACTGTAAAAACAGACATTAATGTAAAAGAGTAACCACATCCTGTTAAAATCATTAAATTCTGCTCCTCAGAGACACTGTGAAGACATGATTGATTCTGCTGAGACCAACGGTCACGTGACAAATTTTCACTGAAAATCTGTTTACACAGAGCAGAGAGGAGAGGACAGGAGAGGCTGTTTACACAGAGCAGAGCAGAGAGGAGAGGACAGGAGAGGCTGTTTACACAGAGCAGAGAGGAGAGGACAGGAGAGGCTGTTTACTCTCAAAATGCTTCGATAAATCAAATGATAAAAAATTGAATATACATATTCTTCAACATATTTGTTATCAGAACAATTTTTAAAATCTAAATCTATTTTTACATATTGTAAACTGTGTTGATCTTTAAGACACAAAGAACTGCCTAAATTCTGTTATTTTTTAAGTGTTGATTATCAGAAGTGTGTCTTTATTGAATGATACAGTACTGACAACTTAAATAGTAATTTAATATACATTTACAAAATTATTGTAAACAGTGAATTCTGCTCTCTCCCTTTTATTTGCTGAAGTTGTTGTGATTCCCCCTCTTGCCAGTTTGACTCTGAACCCTGTGTTTTAGTACATTTACAGTAAAAAGTCTTTGTTGTGTTTTCTGTTGACAGGCCCAGATCCGTGTACCGACCTCTGAACCCTCTGGCTCCCAGCAGAGGTGAGTCAGAAAATAAAAACAATCAATAAGTGTTTCATCAGCTGCAGTTTCAGTTAACTAAACGTGGCGTAAAACTAAAAAGTCTTGTTACTGTGAGCAATACTGAGCCGAGCTTCAAACTGCTGAGCTCTAAAAGACGTTTAAATGTCCCATCTTGTTTAATATTTATTGGACATTTTTCCAGGTTTAGACTGTATTTTTATCTATCTATCTATCTATCTATCTATCTATCTATCTATCTATCTATCTATCTATCTATCTATCCATCTATCCATCCATCCATCCATCCATCCATCCATCCATCCATCCTGTATATATCTATATCTATACCTATAACCCTATCTTTATCTCCATCTATATCTCTATCTGTCCAAAGCTCTATATCTCTATCTTTCTGTATCTGTATCTCTCCTTCTCTGTAATTCCAGACTCCTGACTAAAAGAAGATGTTTTGTGGTGTCTTTATGAGTGTGTTTTCTGTCTTTATTAATAGAACAGATCTAACGCAGCTTTGTTGTCTCTCTCTTTTCTTTGTCTTTCTGTGTCCAGGAGACGACGATGGTGAGTCAAACTGAACCGTCTTCATGTAAATCTATTTCTGGTTGTGTTGTTCAATGAACTGATGAAGTTTCTTCTCTGATGTGTTGCAGGCGAAGGTTTCTACAGGTGGCTCGAAGGTGAGAACAGCTTTTTATTTTAAATATTCTGTTACATATCTATATAGTTCACATGCTTCATTTTTAGAATTTTGTTTCATGACCTAAACATTTTTTTTCAAAAGGCTGTCCAAAATACAGGCATTATCGTTAGAGTTCGAACTTTCAAACAGTCCTTTATGTTTCCATTAGAAAAAGTCCAAAAATAAACGACCTCTCCACCACCTTCTCTCTGTCTGTCTCCAGGTTTGTGTTTGGAGAAGAGAGTTTTCTACCGGCTCATCTCCGGCCTCCACAGCAGCATCAACATCCACCTGTGTGCCGAGTACCTGCTGGACGGTATGATAAACTCACCTCAGAACGGTTGTTTGCTTTCTTTAGTTTCACACCAAAACTGATTCAGTCTGGCGACTCGGTGACTCCGAGGTTTTCATTACAACCAAGGACAACACCAGACTCTATGATGATTTTTATTTTACAGGGAAAGGGAAACTGCCTAGTAACTGTACAGTTATATTATAACATACACTTACATTATAACGTACAATTCCATTATAACATAGAGTTACATTATTATAGTGTACAGTTACATTATAATGTACAGTTACAACACTATAATGTACAGTAACATTAAAACATAGTTACATTATAACATACAGTTGCAATATAATGTACGGTTACATTATAACGTACAGTTACAACATTATAACGTACAGTTACAACATTATAACGTACAGTTACATTGTTATCAAGTACAGTTACAATGTTATAACGTACAGTTACATTGTTATCAAGTACAGTTACAATGTTATAACGTACAGTTACATTATAACTTACAATTACAACGTTATAACGTACAGTTACATCCTTAGTTTCATACTAATGCTCATTCAGTGTGGTGTTTATTTTATTTGTATTTTACACGAAAAGTGTATTTAATCTCCAAAACTAAGAGTCATATAGTAAACTGTTGTTGTTGTTTGGCTCGTCAGAGGGTTGGGGCCGGTCTGTTTGGGGTCCAAACGTTCAGGAGTTTCGTCAGCGCTTCGACACGGCGGAGACGAAAGGTGAGGGCACGCGACGGCTGAAGAACCTCTACTTCCTGTACCTGATCGAGCTGCGGGCACTGTACAAGGTGGCGCCGTACTTTGAGCGAGCGTTCGTCAACTTGTACACCGGAAATGCGCAGGAGGACGGCGCCACCAAGGAACTGCTGCTGCAGGTCTTCAACGAGATCAAGTAAGAAGAGCTTCTGAAGTTAAATGTCTTAAAAAAAGATTGAGCCATTTGTTGGAAGAAAACATTTCCTACAGATTTCTAGAGGGGAAAAAAAGCACAAGAACTTTGCTGAAGCCAGTTAAAGTTCATTCTCAAACAAGAATGAAACCAGAGTTGATCTCTACAGCTACAATTTATCTGTTTTTTTATATGGGTATAAAATGATCTCTCATAATCTCTCTTTTCTTTTGGAAAATCCCCTCTTCATGTTCTTAGAATAATTTCTTTCTCCCTCGTTACACTCCACCTATAAGGCCTCATGGGACATATTATTATCTCAACTTTATTCAAACTACCGTCGCAGATTAAATGATAATGAATTAACGTGATAAGTATTAGATTAAAAGTATGTTTCTTCTAAGAATTGCCTAAAATCCACTTCCATTTATCGTAGAAAGAAATGATAAAAACAGGCGTTATCGTCAGAGTTGAACTTTCCGTTGGTCCCATCAGTTCTGAACGTTTCCGATACAAAAAGTGACCAAAACTTGTCTTAAAATGTTGATATTTCAGTCAGAATCTTCTGGGTCATAACAAGACAAACATCAGCCTGTGAGCCAAGAGCCAGAACACACTCAGCCCTCAGTCTCTACGTGGAAACTACCAGGGCAGATAAGAGGAGTGTGTGAGTGTGTCTACTGAATCAGCTAATGACACAGAAAGTGCTGGAACAAATACAGCTGGTCCTAAACAGCTTTAACCCTCTGAACACCACTATCCCGCAACACGTTTTATTTTAAAGGACAAAAATCCTCCGTTTATCGTAGAAAGAAACTGTAAAAATGGGCATTATCGTCGGAATTTGAACTTTCCGACGGTCGAAATTTTCCGTGATAAAAAGTGACCAAAACTTGTGTTAAAATGTTAACGTTGGACAGGAGAGGCTGTTTACACAGCAGAGAGGAGAGGACAGTAGAGGCTGTTTACACAGAGCCGAGAGGAGAGGACAGGAGAGCTGTTTACACAGAGCCGAGAGGACAGGAGAGGCTGTTTACACAGAGCCGAGAGGACAGGAGAGGCTGTTTACACAGAGCCGAGAGGACAGGAGAGCTGTTTACACAGAGCCGAGAGGACAGGAGAGCTGTTTACACAGAGCCGAGAGGACAGGAGAGCTGTTTACACAGAGCCGAGAGGACAGGAGAGGCTGTTTACACAGAGCCGAGAGGACAGGAGAGCTGTTTACACAGAGCCGAGAGGACAGGAGAGCTGTTTACACAGAGCCGAGAGGAGAGGACAGGAGAGCTGTTTACACAGAGCCGAGAGGACAGGAGAGGCTGGAAACATGGCAACACTTTAATATGTACAATTTGTTGAGAAAAATGTTTTTCAACATTCGTGAAAAACATTTATTCCAATTTAAAAAAAAATAATTTATCAGAGAAATTAAACTTTTTTTTAATGATTTCTGTCATTGTAAGAGCTGAGGACACAGAGGAAAATATGAAAAGAAAGTCTCTTTGGGGTTCAGAGGGTTATATTAAAAATATATAAGAGGAAAGCCAATGTTACCCTCCGCTGAGTTTATTGGTAGTTTTCTGTCTATATATTCAGAGGTTTTGTGTGCTGCCAGAACTCATTCTGGCAGCACACAAAACCTGTTTTGAAAGCTGTTCTGAAGCTGTTCTGAAACTAACGGCTCCTTTCATCTTCCAGAGCGTTCCCCATGCACTTTGATGAGAAGTCCATGTTCGCCGGACATAAGATCGAAGCCAAAACATTAAAGGTGAAATCAAAATCCATCTATCCATCCATCCATCCATCCATCCATACATACATACATACATAAGTCTTTGTGGTTTCAGCCTCACCTATATGACTGACAAATAAACAATTAAATCAGATGTTTTTTTCCCTTTCAGAACTCAATCATTTGACCTCATCTCTGGTTTTCCTTTTTATTTTTTTCCTTGTTTAAGGTTGTTTTTTTTCCTTTTTTTTCGTTTCAGTCTCCTTTTCTTTTCTTTTTTTTCATTAAGGTTTATTTTCTCTGTTATAGTGTTTTTTGTGTGTGTAAAAACACACAACAAAACAAAATCTAATTTTGAAAATATTTTTTTTATTTAAGAATTTTAAATGTTGGTTCCAAATATAATAAGGAGAACGTCTACTTCTATATTTTTGTACTAAATATATTTAACCTAATCTCCGGTCTTTTAAAAGTTTTTTTTATCTTTTTGTTTTTATTTTTGTTCCTACATTAAATTGTTGTTAGGGGGTAATCAACTTATTTACCTTTTATACTTATAAAAAGTATGCAGTAATAAGAACCTTTTAATATAGAAAATGTGTATTCAATCTGGTCTTTTGTTTGTGGTAAAACACAAAAAAACACAATCTGGTTTGACTTGTTCTCTTTAGAGGAAGCTGAGGGCAGGAAACACTGCTGAAGGTCTGACAGTGTCAGTGATGTGTGATGTGAATGTTTTTGTCTCTTCTCTGTTGTCCTGCAGGAGGAGTTCCGCCTCCATTTTAAAAACATCTCCAGGATCATGGACTGTGTCGGCTGCAGTAAATGCCGTCTTTGGGGAAAACTACAGGTGAGCCGCTTCACTCTGTCTGATGGAAATATGCAGTTAATCCCTGATACGTGCTGCAGGAACAGAGACATGTGTTCTCTCTCCCAGAATGATGCCATTCACACATTTCTCTGTTCTCAACATCATCTGGGCAGACCTTTTTACTGTGTGGTGTCCGACAACAGTTGTGTGATTTGTCAGAAATTTGAATGTGACGTGTGCTGTAGTGGGAGGGTCCTATGAGGAGTTCTATGCTAGAGAGGAAACAAATTGAAGTATTTTTGTTGTCCTTTTTTTGTCTTTTCATGTATTTTTTGGTCATTCTGTCTTTCCGATAATTTTAGAATTTATTGGTAATTTTGTGTGGGCTTTTTTGTGTCTTTCTTGGTAATTTTGTGTCTTTCTGTTGGTAATTTTGTCTTTTTTTTTTTGTTGTTTTTTGGTCTCTTTTGCTAATTGTGTCTTTTGTTGATCATTTTTGGTCATTTTGTGCCATTTCATGTCTTTTGGTAATTATGTGTCCTTTTTGGTCCTTTTGTATCTTTTTTGGGTCCTTTTGTGTATCTTTGGTCTTTTTGTGTCTTTTTGGTAATTTTGTGTCTTTTTGGTCATTTTGTGTCTCTTTTTGGTCATTTTGTGACTTTGTGTGTGTGTGTGTTCTGCAGTTGAGATTCTCGTGAGTTTCTCGTGAAATATGAATGTCCTAATGAACTAACTTGTTCTTGTTCTCGCCTCCTCGAGAACACAAACACATTTCTCTGTTCTTGCGGAGTGTGTATCAGCCTTTACTCCCTGCACCGCTGCAGGGAGCAGACAGGAGGTACAAACCTGTAATCAATGTTCTTCTTCTTTATTGCAATTATATTTATATTTTTATTATCATGTCAGCAATACAGAAGTATATCAAAGTATTAAAGTACAGTATATTATCAGCAGAAAATGTTCTTAAAATTACAATACAATGAATTATACCACCTTTGAAAACTGTTGAGTTTTGTTTCAATGAACAATCAAAATTCATGCCCGACGTTACATCAGATGTATTCCTGCTGTGTTCAGTGAACTTATTGAAGAACTGGGACAGCTTGTGTGTGACCGGTGTGTTGTTGTGTGTAGATTGAGGGTCTGGGTACGGCTCTGAAGATCCTCTTCTCAGAGAAGGAGATCCAGAATCTGCCTGAAAACAGCCCGTCTAAAGGTTTCCAGCTGACTCGACAGGAGATCGTGGCCTTACTGAATGGCTTTGGCAGGTACGTCGCCCACAAAATGAAATACAAGGACGAAAAACTTATCCAACTTATACAACAGTGTACACTGTTGAACTTGCACTGGTGAAGCTTGTAACGCACCATCTTCCTTCTCTCCGTTATCTCTCTCTCTCTCTCTCTCTCTCTTTCTCTCTCTCTCTCTCTCTCTCTCGTTTGCTTGCTCCCTCTCGTGCTTAAACTCTCGATCTCTGGCGTGCTCTCTCTCTCGCTGTCGCTCCCTCTCTCTGTGTCACTTGCTCTCTTCTCGCTCTCGTTTGCTCTCTCTCTCTCTCTCTCTCTCTCTCTCTCTCTCTCTCTGTCACTCACTCCCTTGCTCTCGTTGCTCACTCTCTCTTTCTCTCGCTCTTCCTCTTCCCCTCTCTCTCTCTCTCTCTCTCTCTCTGTCTCAGGTTGTCCACCAGTATACATCAGTTGCACAGTTTCCGCCTGCTGCTGAAGGACAACAGGTAACAGCAGGTGATGTCTCTCCTGGCCAGCAGGCGGCGCCGCTCCACAGAACTGCAATAGTCTGATCCTAAAGCCTAGAACAAGGCTTTAATATGGACATCAGGATCAGCAGTGAACACAACAAACACTCTCTCTTCTCCCACTAATCTCTCCTCTTCCTCCTGCTTCTCCTCCTCCTCCTCCTCCTCCTCCTGCTCCTGCTCCTCCTCCGGCTGATAAATCATGAATGTTAACTCTTCTGCCTCCTCTTGCCTTTCGTCTCCTGACGTCTTTCTCTCTCTCTGCTGTAAAACTTGTGGGCCAGTTGACAAACTTTCACCTGATTTTCTTTCTCCTTTTTTTGCTTTTTAATATTTTTTGGACTCTTTTGAGACGGTTGCGGCTGTAAAAACCAGCAGGTTGTTTGTGACGTCCACAACCTGAAGGATGTTCGGGAGGAACCGACGGACTCATGAAACTCGTGTCCAACTTTTTAAAATGTCTCTTTTTGTTGGATGTGAGTCGGAGCTTTGTCTCCTCTGTAAGGACGTAGAGACACTGTGTCCCCTGAAAGGACGCAGTCGGGACGGTTTGTCCAGATAAAAGTGCGTCTGAAGCGCCATGACGCTGCTGCCTGTTCTGGTTTTTGATTTATTTTTTGTTTTATTTCCTTTTTCCTCTCCCCTCTTTTCACCTTTTCCGGTTGTTTTTTTTTAGAGAAGTTTGTTGCTCAAAGCCTGAGGATCTGGACCAATCTGCTCGTGTTTACCATCTCAGGCCTAATTTATGTCAGCTCGCTTGAAGGTGTGTGTGTGTGTGTGTGTGTGTGTGTTGAACACAAACACAACGCTGTGCAGACAGTAAACGTGTGAAACATTTTCTCCTTGTGGTAGACGATGCAGAGTTCTTCTTTGAATCCTCTCTCCGGTTTAAAGCAGTCGGGTTTTCGGATGTTTGGTGGTATTTATCCTCAGTCAGTGTGTGTGTGAGCTGCAGGAGCACTGACACAGTAGATAAACAATGTGCTGCTGTGGACCATAAACTCTATATAAAGAAGCTAAAATATCCAGATACGAGAGCTTTTCATCTGTGCAGTAGTGATATCCGAGCCTAGACCGCTAACAGACGAACTTAAAGAGTTTCAGTTCATCTGACTGGAAGCAGGCAGAGGCTCCGACTCACCGGCAGACTTGTTCCGTTCCTGCAGCCTCGATGTTAGATGCATCGTCATGGACACATGCAGCCACGTCCCAAGTCATGCCTTACTTTGCCCTTTTATTGTATAAATTGTAACGATGCAGAGATGAGTTGTTTGTGTTTTAGGAGAGTCTTTAAGAAAATCTTCCATGTCCTCTGCAGAAATATTCTCCTTTTAAAGAGTGAGTCTGGTTATTAAATCTGTTTATTGCTGTGGACAAACCTGCTGCTCGGTCTCGAACTTCAAAAACACAAATATCAAGTTTCATGTTTCCTAAAACAGCTGCTCACTGTAGTTTTTATCAGACAATCGGAATTAATAAGCAATGTCAAACAAGCAAAAGATGCAAAGTGCGTCCATCTCACGGCTTTATCTGAAGGACAACCACAGCTGAGACAGAAAACAGTCAGAAACATCCCTCTCCTGTAAGCTGTAAGCTCTCCACAATAAAACGGTTTAACAGAGTATTAACCATTCAAAGTTCTTGCTGATGTCTTACAGTTAAATGGATAATTATTATTAATATTAAATATATTTTTTTGCACATTTAAGCCGATCCTCACCTACTTTTCCGTCTCCCTGCAGCTCCGTCGACGTTGTTTATGTTCTGTGTCAGTAGTCCTGCCTTCATTTCCAGCAGTTAACACACACACACACACACACTGTGGATTAATACCTCACACATCTGAACTGTCCCTTTAAGAAGCTAACAAGCTAAGCTAAGCTAACATTTCTGATCATTAGAAAACAACGAAGCAAAAGATTTTTTATCCAAGTTTAGCTGAATCCACTGAGGGAAGCTGAAACACTTTGGTGTGTGTGTGTGTGTGTGTGTGTGTGTGTGTGTGTGTGTGTGTGTGTGTGTGTGTGTGTTTGTGTGTGTCAGCAGTTGCAGCTATAAGATAACGGACTATGACTTGATTCAATAGTTTACCTTGAAACAGTAGCAGACTTTTGCTCCTTTGCGATAACTAACAAATAATTCTGTTTGTGTGTTTCTGGTGAATGGATCATCTGTCTGTCTCCCTGTCTGTCTGTCTGTCTGTCTGTCTCTCTCTCTGTGTAGCTGCTGTTGTGTATTTTGCTGCCTAGTTTCTCTCCTGCATTTATTTTTGCCGTTGTTGTCTTAAAGCTCAACTTTAACCGAGACACATTTATTAATTATTTAATGTAGAGTTAGAGTTATTAAGTTCCTTTAAGATTAATTCTTGCTTCAGTGTTAGTTTTTACGCGTGGAGATGGATGAGAGAGAGGTGAATATTCTCCTTTACATTTTTTGGAGACGTAAGGGAAATTTGCTGGGGACTATTTTCAGAGGCGGATTAATCCGCATTCACTGCTGGTTTAAGTCTGAGAATGAGATTTGTTTAAAAACACAGATTATTACCACTTTTGTACTGAAACACGATGTTTAAATCTTGATAGTAATATCTGTAAACGACACAAAACAACAGGATGGAGAGGAAACATTGTGAAGATCCAGCTGATTTAAACCATTACGATCAATAAGCAACGTCAAACAAGCAAAAGACGCAGATCGCATCACCTGTCAATCAAACAGAAAACAAGCAAGAGACGTCTACTCTTTATTATTTACATTTTGGAAATTAATTCAATTTTTTCAATTTTCAATTTCCTGGATTGTGTTTGAATCGTGCCATTACATTTAAAGATAATTTAGCAAAAAAAACAGTTGTATAAGTGACGTTTTTTACAGACTCATTATTTTGAGAAACCTGGTGGTTATTTTTGGTTACAATGACGTAATTTCAAGATAAAAAAGTTTTGTTTTTAGACATTTTCTCAAACTGACACTAACTCAAGTAATTTTGAGAAATTGAGTCATTATTTTTTTGGAGAAAGTATCTATAGTATATCTAAAGTATAGACATTATTTTTTTTTTTACTTCTGTATTTCGAGATGCTCAAGACATTTTGATTATTTTATGAGATACTAACAGATTATTTTGAGGTAATAAGTCATTTTGAGCCCAATTGATGAACCTTATTTAATAGTTTTGCCAGGTTGATTCGTGTTCGGACTTTAATGCAACTGTCTTGACTATCAACATTTTATGTGTAATTTCAAGTTGCTGTTTCAGATACTACGTCATTATTTCACCGTGAGGAACTTTCTCTTTGTTTTCATATGCCAACTCAGTACTTTGAGAAACCTGGTCGTTATTTTTGGTTACAATGTCTTCATTTCAAGATTTAAAAAAAAGTCGGTTTGAGACATTTTCTCATTATTTTTAGACACTTACTCAATACATTTTCAGAAAACGAATCTTTTTTTTTTTTTAGACTGCTGAGTTATTTGGAGAAAATGTCTTATTAGACATTATATTTGAGATATTATGTCTTTACTTCGAGATGCACAAGACATTTTGATTATTTTTGAGATACTAACAGATTATTTTGAGGTAATACGTTATTTTGTGCCCAAGTGATGAACCTAATTTAATAGTTTTGCCAGGTTGATTCGTGTTCGTGGACTTTGTTTCTCTACGTAACGTCTCTTTTTAAATCTCACCAGTCGAGTCCACTCACACACTTTACTGCAGATCGGCTTTAATGCAACTTTCTTGACTTGCAAAAATTATCTGTTAAATTCCCCAAACATCAGGTATGAATTCATGGCACGATCCGAACATGATCACAGAATTATTTGGCTTTCGCGGTTAACTACTGTAAACAAATAACCTCTACAGATGTGAGTGAGATATTTTTCCAGCTGTTAATAAAGTATAAAATCTGCTTTATTACAGATGGAGCGGACCAAAGAGTTTTAAGTTGCCTACATTTTATTTTAATGTGTTTGTGTTTGATGCCCAGAAGGTGTTTATCTTTTTACTTTATTAATTCTTTATAATCTTGATGCTTCGGAGATGTGATGTTACATTAAGGTAGTTTCTCGGATACGCTGAAGCTTTTTTTTGTTGTTGTTTTCTGGTCATTTAGTAAAAATGAGGCTTAGTCTGATGTATCACTGATCTATTTAATCGTCTAAAATCGGAAATAAGATTAGAAAAATATGATTAAAATAAATGTTACAGTATTAAGAGCAATATTAAAAGCTGCTTGCCGGTATCTTACGCTTTAACGCCAAACATTGCTATTTTTATTAAATTGGGACAAATTAAAGTTTAAAATGCCTGATTGAAGTGAACTCTTCCTTTTTATTTTTGGACATATGATCCAAGATTTTGTGGATTGATAAATACATTTTTTCAATTACAAAATTTAAAAAAATTGTGAGGAGAATTCAAACAGGTAAATTTTAAACACTTTGAGTCAGATGGATGATTTTCAAAATAAAACAATTAAATTTAGTGACAATATTACATAAAATAAAATTAAAGTTATTAAGACTTTTCTTTTTTTATAGTTATAATTAAGTTGTAATTAATTAAGGACTGTTTATCATTTTTTATGTCTATTTTCTTTCATTTTTCTTTCATTTTGTGTGTGTGTGTGTGTGTGTGTGTGTGTGTGTGTGTGTGTGTGTGTGCGTGTGCGTGTGTGTGTGTGTGCATGCATGCCTTCCTCTGAGCCTTGCATGCCCTCCAGCAGCTGGACGTCCCGTTACAGTCCACTCGTCAGCCTTAAAACTAAACCGCCATTTTTGGGGGGGGGGAAATGACACAAATAAATAAATAAACAGATTCAAACAGAAACCGGCTTCAGATCTTCACGCTCGCCATGTTTGAATTAAAATCTGTACAGTTTGTAAAAAAAACAGGTTGAAGTTACCTTTTCTTTTGCTTTCAGATCTCTATGAATATTATATAGTTGCACCACGTTGATGTGTGTACCTGTTGAGTATATTTATTTGAAAAGAGGAATAAATATTTCTGGACATCACTGAACTCTGTTTGCTTTGTGATTTTAAATATTGATGCATTCTGAGTATTTCTGCACTTGTTATCCCTTATTTTCCTGTGCACACAGCTTTATTTGTTGCAATATTCTCACCAGGGGGCGCTCACGCAAAACATTCTCTGGAAAAGTCACCGAGTCTCACTGCCCGATCCGTTCCGGTAATCAGATTCGTTCCGGTAACCAGACCATAACAACCATAAGTTTCATAACGAGTAAATCAAACAATAACATTATTTTATTTAAACCCAAGAAACTGCTGAATACACGTTTTTCTTGCTTTTGTAAAGAAAGAAATAAAGAAAATTCTCCTTAAACACTTTAACCTCGTTTTTGTAAAGAACTTCGTAACACTGAAATAATGAAGATGTGATAAATCGATTCATTTTTTTAATTTAATAAATCCAGTATTTTTATTTTCTGCTGCTTTCTTCCTGACTCCACGACATCTCAGGGGGAAACATTTAAATTTGTACTTTTTATTTATCTATTCATTATTATTTCATGCTGTTATAAGAGTAAAAGTAGTAAAACAGTGAAATTAAATTACTTAATAAACGCAATAAATTACAGTAATATGAAATTTTACAACCTAAATACAAGTGAATAAATGAATAAATAATACACTATATTTATAATAGTATTATTATCATCATCATTATTATTATTATTAATAGTAATATTGTATTGTAATAGAATTATAATATAAATTAATATATCAAGTAATAAATTACATTATAGATTAAAATAAAGTAAGAGAGAGAGAGTAGAATTTTACAACTTAAAAACAAATGAATATGAAAATGAAGTGAATAAATACTTTAGCAGATTAAATAATAATTATTATGATCAAATGTATATGAAATAATCAAATTAGAATTTAGACTTTAGCTAAAAAGTGATATATTTTTTATTTTTTATCTATATAATACAGATATTTCTGTATTTTTAAATACATTTAATTAAATTTTAATAAATCTCAGAAAAGTTGCAACAAAAGGCTGGAAACAATAAAAACAAACAAGAAATCTGTCTTGTGTTAGCTTAGCTTAGCATAAAGACTGGAAGTGAAGGGAAACTGCTAGCCTGAATCTGGTTTAATTTAGTTCAATCAGTATGAGTTTACACTGAATGCTCTTCACTGGCTATTTATTTAAATAAAGCATTCGGAAAAAATGAAGTTAACACTTGTTTGTGTTCATGACAATTTTATTGTTTTATATGTTGTTTTTTTGTGTCGACACGTCACAAACCACAAACACACAAAACAACTACACACACGATCTCAGTGAGACTCTGTACAAATAACTTACAAAACCTGCGTCCCTTAGAAATATAGACTTTTTTCCTTTTTTTTTTTTTTTTTTACAGAAATGTAAACACTGCGAAACATTAACAAAAACCTACTGATGTCTTTAATTATTAACGTTTCTCTTCTTTATTTTTTCAGTTTGACACTTCTGATGGGTTAAATATTTTTTTTATGTAAAAACAGAAAAAGCTTCTGGAAACTTGAAATGGATCTAAACTTTCCAGATAACAAATATTTTAATGTGTTTAAAGTGAGAAGTTTTTCAGGTGGATATTCTGGTGAACATTAAACGACACGGAGGTGTTTCTGCTCTCTGGTTACTGATATTTACAGATTATTGATCATTGAATCAACTTACGGTGCACGTGTGTGTTAATAACTTTTATTTTTGTCTCTTTACAGTCAAGAACCCAAAAACAAAATGATTTGAGGATATTTTACAGAAGCCCATTTCTACAAAAGTAATAATGAGAATTCTTGTCATTATTTTGAGATATTAACACTCTTCAAGTCATTTTGAGAAAATGTTCTCATTACTTTTGAGTTATTTCAAGAAACTAAGTCATTTATAGAAAGTTTCTCATTATTTTGAGATATTAGCTCATCATTTCAGATGGGAAATAATTTTGATGAAGTATCTCGTTATTTTGAGATGTTACGTAGTTATTTCGAGAAACTAAGTCATTATGAGAAACTATTTCATTATTTTTTAAACAAGTTTCTCATTATTTTGTGATAGTGAGTAAACATTATTGAAGAAACTAAGTCATCATTTAGAGATATTAAGTCATTTTGAGAGGTATTTTGACAGAATCAATCATTGTTTTTATTTCGAGAATAATAATTTTGAGAATGTTTCATTATTTTTAGGTAAAAACTCATTTCATTTTGAGAATCAATCAGTTTTTTTATTACACTTTGTCATTTCTAGATACAAACTCATTATTTCGAGATATGAAGTCATTTTGTAAGGTGCTGTATAGTTATTTAGAGAAACATTGTCATTATGAGAAAGTTTGTAGTTATTTTAAGACACAAACTTTTGAGATGTGAAGTCATTTTTAAACTAGTTTGTCATTGTTTTGTGATAATGAGTCAACATTTTAAGAAACTAAGTCGTTATTTTGTTGTCAATTTGAGTTATTAAGTCATTTTGAGAAAGTATCTCATTAGTTTGAGATATTAGCTCTTTTTGAGAGACCAAGTCCTTATTTTCAGGATACTTACTCATAACTTCAGATTAGAAAAACATTTTGATAAAATATCTCATTATTTCGAGGTATTAAATCATTTTGTAAGGTGCTGTGTAGTTATTTCAAGAAGCTTTGTCAAGTTTCTCATTACTTTGTGATAGTGAGTCAACATTTTCAGAAACTAAGGCATTATTTTTGAAATATTAAAATATTATTCTGAGATGCGATGTAATTTTGAGAAAGTTTCACTATTTTTAGAAAATAACTCACTTCATTCTGAGAATCAGTCATCTTTTCACACTTTGTTGTCTTTTCGAGATATTAAGTCATTTTGAGAAAGTTTCTCATTATTTTGAGATATTAGGTCCTCATTTTAGGATACTAAGTCATAGTTTGAGATTAGTAAATCATTTTGAGAAAGTTTCTCATAATTTTGAGATGTTAAGTCATTTTGTAAAGTGCTTCGTCATTATTTCGAGAAACTTTTTTCATTTTTAAACATAGTTTTAAAGTTTCTCATTACTTTGTGATAGTGAGTCAACATTTTAAGCAACCAAGTCATTATTTAGAGATATTTAGTTATTATTCTAAGATACTGCATCAATTTGAGAGTTATTTTGACATAATTACTCATTGGTTTTATTACGATACACAAGTTATTTTGAGAAAATGTGAATATTATTTTGAGATATTATATCTTTCTGAGAGATGATTGAATATGATTAGGATTGTTATTTCAGATTAGTAAATCATTTTGGTAAAGTATCTCATTTGTAGATAAAAATATTTTTTAGATATTAAGTCATTTTGAGAGTTATTTTAACATTAAATTAATCATTGTTTTTATTTTAATTCACACATCATTTTGAGAAAGTGTTGGTATTTTTATTTTATTTTGTAATTTTTTTAAACACCTTTTCATTTTGAGATATTAGGTCATTTTGAGAAAGTTTCTCATTGTTTTGAGAAGTGAGCTGAAGCGTAGCAGCCTGCGGGGGGTGCCACCGCCGCCGCGTGAATATCGGCGCTCTCAAGTGAATATCGGCGCCGTGCAGGAATCCTGCAGAACATTCTGCTGTTTTCTCTAAATTTTCTACAGTGACAAAGTTGCACATCAGTGATGAACAGAAACACAATAACTAATCGGTCAAAGTGCAGAGTGAAGCTGTACAGTGAAGTGAGGGATTATGGGTAGGGGTGGAGCTCCCCGGCGGCGGCGGTCAGGCGCTGCTCGTCGCTGTTGGTGTGAACGGTGAAGCTGCTGTGGCGGCTGCCCCAGTCGTAACAGTCCGAGGAGAGACTGTCAGAGAGACGACACACACTCATGAGTTATTATTTATTATGGACAAACATATTAATATTATTATTATTATTTAGATTATTATTATTTTTTATTGTCATTATTAGGATTATTTTTGTATTATTATTTGACTATTATTCTTTTTATGATAATTCTTTTTTTTAAATGTGACACCATCCTTGGAAATTTATTGTTGTTCTATTATTATCATTATTATTATGATTATTATTTATTTTTTTAATTTAAATTTAATTTAATTTTTTTTATTGTCAAGTATAATTTTAAATTGTTTGCACTTTACTATACATCCCAGGGGTAAATATTTAAATTCATACTTTTTATTTATTTATCTATGAACTAACTAAAATAATAAAAATGTAATAAAATAGATTTTATGCTGTTAAAAGAGTAAAAGTAGTTAAACAGTCAAATTCAATTAATTCTTACGGAACTTAATAAAAATACAAATAAAATAAAAGTTATGATGAAATGGATTTAAAAAAAATAGAAAAATAAATTAGAATTTGGACTTTAGCTAAAAATAGATGAAAACTAATAAACTTGCAAAAAAATGTACAACTTAAATACAAATTAATTAATCTGTAAATACTACACTATACTTATATTGTTATTATTTGTATTTGTATCTTTATTATTATATTATTATTATTGTAATGATAACAAAAAGAATAATAATACTGTTTTATGATATAAATATAATATTATTAAAAAATAGAATCAGGTAATAAATAACATTATCATGGACTAAAATAAAGTTTTAAAAAATGGAGTAGAATTTTACAACTTAAAACAGTTAAACAAGTGAATAAATACTTTAGCAGATTAAATTATTATTGTAATATTAATTAGGTAAAAATCATATGATCCATTCAATATAGATTCATAATTTATATGTATTCTGAATCTAATACTTTTACTTTTGAATTTGTGAAATTAAGTTTACAAAATATAAAATGAATGTCCGTCCTTTTAATATAATAATAAATATAATAACACAGAGTAGAAAAGCTGCTTTAACTGAACTATATTTAGATAATAATTCTATAATAATAATAATAATAATAATAATAATAATAATAATAGTTTAAAAAATGGAGTAGAATTTTACAACTTAAAACAGTTAAACAAGTGAATAAATACTTTAGTGAATAAATACGTTAGCAGATTAAATTATTATTATAATATTAATTAGGTAATAAATCATGATTCATTTAATATAGATTCATAATTTATATGTATTCTGAATCTAATACTTTTACTTTTGAATTTGTGAAATTAAGTTTACAAAATATAAAATGAATGTCCGTCCTTTTAATATAATAATAAATATAATAACACAGAGTAGAAAAGCTGCTTTAACTGAACTATATTTAGATAATAATTATAAAATAATAATAATAATAATAATAATAATAATAACAACCACGGTGATGCTGTGGGTACCTGGCTGAGGCGTTCTGTGGAGGGATGCTCCAGGCGAGGTCGTCGTCGCTGTCGTAGCGTCGCGGGTTGTCGAAGAAGTATCCGCGGGACGAGAGGACGTGGTTTGGGATCCCGGCGGCGCTCTGAGGACACAAACATTTGACATATTACCTAAAAGTTTAATTTATTACAAAAAAATCATATTCACTGCTTTTATTCATGTGTTAATAAATTGCTCCTAATTGCACATGAAAAATGAATAAATAAATAAATGACTCAATAAATAAATGAAAATGCCATTGATGCACCAAAAATAATATTACAATTAAAATGAATACATTATAAACATGATATAAATTGATATTTCTGTTTTAACTCACCTTTTCATTTTATTGTTTTTTAAACCTTTCAATTAATCCTCCTATTTATTTAATTTCCTTGTATTTTCTTTTATTATTATTTATTTGATCTTTAATCATTTTTTTACGTTCTATAATGTATTTATTCATTTTAGCATTTATTTTACATTAGTTTATATAGTTATGTGTCACTTTATTTCAAAACAGATTTGTTTCTTTAAATGTAGGCATTCATTAAAAATATATTTATTTATTATTATTTTCCACACTTTTATTTCCCAAAACACATTTATTTCTTTTTTTCTTTAACATTAATTTTTTTTCTTTTTCTTTTATTTAATATTAATTTTAGCAACTTTTATCCCACTTTTTATCTTTTTTTTTTGCATCTTTTACAATTCTCCATGTGGTAAAGTAAAGGTCAGAGGTCAGAGGTCACTGACCCTCTCCTGCGGCGGTCGGCGGACTCTGAAGAAGAAGACGACCAGCGAGGTCGGCAGCAGCTCCCAGACGAACAGAATCACCCCGAATACGATGTAGCCAGCGTCGCCGAGAGACGAGCGCAGGTCGGCCTGCACACACACACACAGACACACACACACACACACACACACACACACACACACAGAGTCAGAACATCTCAGAGGAGAATATTGTACTTCTTACTGCACTACAATGTAAATAATGAAGAATAAATATTTACCATTAAATCTGTAAATTAATTAAGGTTTATTTCACAGTATTATTTAATGGCTTAATGATCTTTAATATTAAACTACAGTGAATTCTATGAAAAAGAAAAAACTTATTGCTGAATGTAAAGTTAAGGGTAATTTCTGTTTGTTTTAAATGTAAAACAATGAATAATTGAAATAAAAACAGTAAAAAGTCTGACAACAAACAAACACTTACTGTCATATTAAAGTTTAAAAACCTTAAGTTATTCAACAGATATACTTCATTTTAATGTATTAATAATAATAATAATAATAATAATAATAATATTTACTGTATTTTATCCATATTTTAACAGAATTATACAGTTGTATGTGTATGTTGTTCCTGTATATAATGGTAAGTGTTTAAACTTTTGCTGTCAGACTTTTTACAATTTTTCGCAATTTTTTTAACATTTTTACAGTAAACTTTAATATAATGTAAAATACACAGTAAAAAGTCAGCAAAGTTGACCGTCATATTACAGTAAAAAAAAGTTTAGTTAATCTACAGATATATATCTTTAATGCAGATATATACTGTATATTATCTGTACTTTATATACATTATCTGTAAAACAATACCTTTATATGACAGTAATTGACTTTTTAGAATTTTTTACAGTTTAGTTTGAACGTTTGGCTGCTCGGTGTCACCTGGTCAGAAACGTTGTACCAGTCGTAGTCGAAGGAATTGATGGTCTCGATGTCGGTGAGGGCGAGCACAACCAGGTTGTAGCACGCCCGCGACGCGTACAGCAGCACCACCATGACGCCGATCAGAGTCACCTGACACACCGACGTGCCCTGAACAGGAAGGACTCAACGTTAATGATTATAAATAAAACGTTCCTCAAAGTCATAGAAGAATCTGCCAAGGAGCCCGAAGATACTTTTGTAAAGAGACGTCTGCAACAACCCTCGTAAAACAACTCATATCACTTTTAGAATTTGATTAATTTAGTCCGATAACATTTGAAAAGTCAAAAGACATGATTGATTCTGCTGAAACCAACGGTCACATGACAAATATTCACTGAAAATCTGTTTACACAGAGCAGAGAGGAGAGGACAGGAGAGGAGAGGCTTGTGGGCACTTGGAAAAGTGTTTATATATAAATCGTTTTTTATTCAAATTTGAATTAAATTATCAGAGATATTCAACTTTTTTCAGATTTTTGCCATTCTGTGTTATTCTGCACAAAGACATGTTTGAGTTGTTCTGGTTGTGCTGATTCCACAGAACTACAGGACTTATAGATTTATAGAGATTTTATATATTGAAGTGGAATACAAGGACACAAAGATGAGAATGTAAACGCCCTGAAACGTGTTGTTTGGGTTCGGAGGGTTAAATCATTTTTTTTTTACCATTTCTAAACTTGAAGTTTCTAGTGCCCAAAGAATATCAAGGTAATATTTATGCACAGAAGTCAAATTTTTGGGGTTTCATTCATTTAATTTCACTGCCGAGCAACTTTCATAAGAATGAACAGAGCTCCGCCTCCAGCACCGCAAATGTTATCTTTTACATTACATGTAATTTAGCTGACGCTTTTGTCCAAAGCAACTTACAATAAGTGCATTCAACCTGAGGGTACTTGACTTAGACTTAGACTTAGAAGAAAAGAAGAAGAGCATTTTTTTAAAATATATATCTATATATATGTTAAGTGACCATGACTTAACCGAGGTATCGTTGGAAGAGGTAGGTCTTCAGCCTGTGGCGGAAGATGTACAGGTTGTCTGAGGTCCTGATGTCGGTGGGGAGCTCGTTCCACCATTTGGGTGCCAAGACAGAGAAAAGTCTGGAAGTGGTTTTGAGGCGAGTTGACCCACGCAGGGTGGGGGTTGCCAGCTGTTTGGCTGATGCAGAGCGAAGAGGACGGGCAGGGGTGTAGGGTTTGACAAGGTCCTGGATGTAAGCAGGACCTGAACCATTAGCTGCGGAGTACGCCAGAGCTAGAGTCTTGAAGCGTGTCCACGCAGCCACCGGTAACCAGTGAAGGGAGCAGAGGAGGGGTGCTGTGTGTGAAAATTTGGGAAGATTGAAGACCAATCGAGCAGCTGCATTCTGGATGAGTTGCAGAGGTTGGATGGCTTTGGCAGTCAGACCTGCCATGAGGGAGTTGCAGTAATCCAGGCATGAGATGACCAGTGCCTGGACAAGGACCTGAGCTGCCTTCTGAGTGAGAAACAAGCAGATTCTCCTGATATCCTATGCAGCAAGAATCTGCTAGATCTGGTGGTAGAGGTGATGTTTGTGGAGAGGGACAGTTGGTTGTCAAGAGTCACGCCAAGGTTTTTGGCGGTTTTTGTGGAGACAACCACTGTATTCTGGACAGTGATGTGGAGGTCAGTGGTGGGAAAGCCCTTCCCTGGGAGGTAAAGTAGCTCAGTCTTTCCCAGGTTGAGTTTGAGGTGGTGCGAGGACATCCACTGGGAGATGTCGGCCAGACATGCAGAGATACGTGCTGCTGCCTGTGTTTCAGACTGGGGAAATGTGAGGATTATCTGGGTGTCGTCGGCATAGCTATGATAGGAGAAGCCATGTGAGTGGATGAGGGAGCCAAGGGAGTTGGTGTATACCGAGAAAAGGAGCGGACCAAGGACAGAGCCTTGAGGGACCCCGGTGTTGAGTGGACAGGGTTCTGATACACCCCTCCAAGTTACGCGAAAGGTGCGGTCCTTGAGATAGGATTTGAGTAGAGAGAGGGCAGAGCCAGATACTCCCAGGTGGTGAAGGGTGGAGATGAGATCTGATGATCAACAGTATCGAAAGCTGCAGAAAGGTCAAGTAGAACCACCACAGATGAGAGAGAGGCTGCCTTCACCTTGTGAAGCTGTTCAGTCACAGCGAGAAGCCCTTTTTAAAACCAGACTGGTGAGGGTCAAGGAGGTTGTACCTATGCAGATAGCAGGATAGTTGATTGAAGATTGCCCGTTCCAGAGTTTTGGAGAGGAACGGCAGGAGAGAGACGGGTCTGTAGTTTTCCACTAAGGATGGGTCAAGGGTGGATTTCTTTAGGAGAGGATTCACCTTTGCTTCAGGGTTGATAAGATGGGAGAGGAACGGGAGGAGATCCGGAGCAATAGACTGGAACAGACGGGAGGAATAGGATCCAGCTGACAAGTGGTAGGACGGGCAGAGGTTACAAGGCTGAGCACTTGAGGAGGAGACAGTGGAGTGAATGCTGAGAGGGTGGGAGATGATGACGAGGAAGGAGGAGAGGCGGGTTGTAAGACTGGATGGGTAAATGACGAGCGTATGTCCTCAATCATTTTCAGGAAGTGGTTGACGAAGTGGGTTGGTAGGAGGGAGGAGGGAGGAGGTAGGAGGGGGGGTTGGAGGGACCAGGAGGTTGGTAAAGATGGGGTAGAGCTTCTTCGGGTTGGAGAATGAGGATTGGATCTTGGTCTGATAGAAAGAGCTTTTTTCAGCTGAGATCAAAGATGAGAAGGCAGCAAGAAGAGATTGGTAGTTGCGTAGGTCTTCAGGGTGTCTAGATATCAATCTTGATAGATCGGAACTCCAGCATCTAGTGTTGGGGCCTGTAAGCACACTTACTTTTGTCTCTTTTTTAATGCATTTAAAAAGAAAAAGTTAGAGAGCAAAAACTCCCGCTCTACAAATGCAAAAGGCTCAACATAAAACAAAACTTTTGAATTCAAAAGCAAAATTTTTTGATCTGCAACAACGCATTTTTAACCACAAATTTATTTTACTTGAAATTAAAGTTGCATTGCAGATAGATTCAGTGTTAAAAACTCCTCACAGTAACTTTAAGATTTCCAGAGAAGCTTGACTCACCTTTGACTCCAGGTAGATGTTGGCCAGCGACATCTTGGCAACCTTGTAGAGGCAGACGGACAGCGAGACGGCACAGAGGACGAACAGACTGTCGTTGATGGTAACCCTCACCAAGACAATGGTCTTGACGTCGGCGGCGGTCATTTTGACCAGCAGGGCGCAGACCAGATTAACCACCAGGAAGAGAAGACTGACGCCCAAGAAGACGAGGTACAGAGGGAGTCTGCAGGGGGAGAGACAGCCGGGTGAGAGCTGCCCCAGCCTCAGCATCGACTCTATCAGCTTTTACTGCATTTAAACATGGAGGCTGATCTGACACAGTTTTAAAAAATGTTTTCCATGTTGAGGGGTTTTATTTTGGAAACAGACTCAGTCAGAGTGAGTTGGTTGAAGACATTACCTGTACTTGAGCAGGGCAGGTGTGTACTTGGACTTCGCCTTGAAGTAAACCTGTGAGGAGGAAAATAATCAGGATGTTTTTCTTTTTTTTTTCTGATACATTTTTTGAAAAAATTGGAATTTATATATAAACACTTTTACCAAAAAGTTTCACAAATGTTGTTACAAACACAAAATGGCCAAAAAAATTACCAAAAATGTATGAAAAATTACCACAATATGACCATAAAAATGACCACAAAATAATGTTAAATGACCAAAAAAAAAGACACAACATGACCCAAAATGTATGCAAAATTACCACAAAAGAAACCCACAAAATTACCAAAAAATGACACAACATTACGAAAAATGTTTGCTACACATATGATGCCTGTTCCTATAATGCTTGCTTTATTCTACGATAAATCTTTACACAAACTAGAGACCTAGAGCATTCAGAGGATGGATGGCTTTCCACTATAGATTCTCAATGAGGGGCTTTCCCAGGAGGCAACACAACACAAGTGCTGCCATACCATCACACAAAATACACAAATCTACTAAGTGTCAAAAGTTTCTGAAACCAGATCACAGCATGAATTTTTCTCTGCAGAATATGGGATTCAGGAGGAATTTTATACATTTTTATACATTCTTGAGTGGTCAAAAATATTCAGATTTATTGTTCAACACTTCTAGAGAGTCATCTACTGATGACGTTCTGTCTCCCGACTCAAAAGACGATAAAAATGATGGCATGGAGTGGAAGAGGTTAATAAAGACCTCAATAGTATAGAGTATTTTAACAGTGTGGTATTAGAACTTTATTATTATTGCATGTGAGTCTGCAGCTCGTCCCTGCTCTCTGACTGAAGGTGCCCTTGTTCAGGAAATAAGACACCGTGGTGCGTTTTGTTCTTTTAGTTGGAAATTAACCTTCGTCATCTGTCAGGAACAAGTGGAGTAAAGCTGCTGCTCAAAAGGCTCTTTTCTGTTCTGCCTTTATTTTCTGGTCTATTTCTGAAACCTCCAGCTGCTGTACATGAATGGATGAAGAGGAACAGCATCTGCTGCACTGACAATATATGATTCATCCAATAATGAGGTTTTATCTTCTTGTTAACTGAGGCTCTGGTGGTGCAGCAGGTTGTTGGTTTGATTCCCTGCTCTTCTTGTGTAGAAGTGTGGTTTCTGTAGTCTTTTTATGCAATCAAAAAATAGATTTTAGAGCAAAAACTATTGAGAAAAAAGTTTAATTGCATGTAAAATAAATTTGTGTTGAGAAATGTATTTATATGAATCAAAAACTTTTGTTGGCGAACCCAAAAGTTCAGCTCACTGTAGAACTTTGGGATTCTTTCTGTTATTTTCTCCCCCATCAGATTATGTCTTCGTGTTTAACAAAGCTCTAACTGTTTGATAAAAGAAACTGTCAATAAGCATAATAATAGATCTGAAGGAGGTCTGGAAGCAAACTGGTGCTGCTGGTTTTCTGCATGGTTGTAGAAACATGGTTGCCCTCGTAACAAAAGAAATATGTCCGACAAAAATGCTAGAATGGCAAAGTTAAAGATGGAAAATGTTCTGTTAAAAATGTTAAATTTCCCTGATTTATTCTGCATCTTTGTAGACTTCAAGACCTGCCCTAGCAGTATGATGAAGTTTTAGGGTTTTGACCAAAACTCAACTGATTTGAATCAAGATTACATATCAAACCGATGAGCCACACTGTCGACACATAGAGACTGACTCTGACTCTTGTTTTAAATTCATTATTAATGCTGTAAAACGGTTATGTTATGTTAGCACCAGTAACAGTACCGGTCTTTGCTGCACCAGTACTAGAACTGGTCTCTGCTGCACCAGTACCAGTACCGGTCTCTGCTGCACCAGAACTGGTCTCTGCTGCACCAGAACCAATACAGGTCTCTGCTGCAACAGTACCAGTCTCTGCTGCACCAGTACCAGTACTGGTCTATGCTTTACCAGTGTCAGTACTAGTCATTGATGAACCAGTACCAGTCTCTGCTGCACCAGTATCAGTACCAGTCTGCTGCACCAGTACTAGTACCAGTACTGGTCTCTGCTGCACCAGTCCTTTCTCTGCTGCACTAGTACCAGTACCGGTCTCTGCTGCACCAGAACCAGTCTCTGCTGCACCAGTACCGGTTTTTGCTGCACTAGTACCAGTACTTGCTGCACCTGTATCTGTCTCTGTTGCACCTGTACCGGTCTCTGCTGCACCAGTACCGGTTTTTGCTGCACTAGTACCAGTACTTGCTGCACCTGTATCTGTCTCTGTTGCACCTGTACCAGTCTCTGCTGCACCAGTACCAGAACCAGTCTGCTGCACCAGTACCAGTACCAGTACCGGTCTCTGCTGCACCAGTACCAGTACCAGCTTCAGTAGTGGTCTCTGCTGCACCAGTCCTTTCTCTGCTGTACCATTACCAGCATCAGCACCAGTTTCTGCTGCACCGGCACCTGTACCCCAGTCTCTGCAGCACCAGTACCAGAACCAGTATCTGCTGCACCAGTACCAGTACCAGTACCAGTTGTGGTACCAGTCTGCTGCACCAGTACCGGTCTTTGCTGCACTAGTACCAGTACCAGTCTCTGCTGCACCAGTACCAGAATCAGTCTCTGCTGCACCAGTACCAGTACCAGTACCAGTCTGCTGCACCAGTACCAGCAGCCGCGCCCCCTCACCTGTGCACAGTAGAGGTTCATGAGGCTGAGCGTGAAGAACTGCAGGCAGACGGGGAAGCAGTAGAGCAGCCAGAAGGCGAATGGTCCGAGCGCGTTGGCGGTCACACAGTCCCTGAAGTAGAAGGAGAAGAGGAGGGCGCGCAGGGCGGCCCACAGCAGGCACAGGAACAGGAAGGCCGTCTGGTAGCTGAAACGCTTGTGGCGGTAGCGCAGCACCAGCCACAGCTGGGCGTAGACGAAGGCAAAGAGAAGCGAGTAGAAGATGGTGTAGGCGATGGTGAGACCCAGCTTCACGTAGGGAGGGATGGCCGGCGTGATGGTGGGAGGGGGAGGGAGGTGGGAGCCGTTACCGGCATGCTGCTGCTGGGCCGGGTTCCCCTCCATCGCCTCCCCGTTCATCCCCCCCAGAGACCCCGGTGGAGGGAGGGAGGAGGGAAGGTGAAGACGGCGCCGCTGGTCTGCAGAAACGAGCCTCAGCTCAGATCCTTCACATCCATCAACTCTCCTCCAGACACAGCGAGTGACTCACAGAGAGGAGCAGCAGGAGCAGCAGCAGGAGGAGGAGGACGAGGAGGAGGAGGAGGACACCGCCCCTCTTTTTGCCGGTGCCTGCTACGCTGCGATTGGTGGCTGCCGGTCACGTGATCACGCTCCGCAGCAGCGATTGGCCGAGCAGGAGGAGGATGCTGCAGAGAGGAGAGGGGAAGGTGGAGAGATGGATCTGGAAGGAGAGAGAGGTGAACGGGGATGTGTGGTCCCACCCACCACACACACACACACACACACACACACACACACACACAGTGTCACAGCAGCGTCACACAGCGTCACACAGCGTCACGTCGACTGATACGGTTTGTATGAGACAGATACTGTGAATGTTTAAAAAATAATGTGTGAAAGCTTTTATGATTTATTTGCTTGAATGAATAAATAATTAGATGAAATAACAAAACACAAAATACCTGAATAGGAAAATACTAAAGGAGTGAAGAAGTGAATTAATTAGTAAACATGTTGATAAAGATTTAATTAATAGACAAACTGATGAACTGACTGAACGTATGGATGGTGAATAAAGAAATTAATGAATAAGCAAACACATTAATAAATGAGTTGAAAGAGTTGCTGAAAAAACTAATGAATCAACCAGTTTAGTTAATGGATGAATGAATGAATGAATGAATTAAATACTTAAAGTTTATCTTTTGGGGATTTTTTTTCTACAACAAACCTGTAAAACAAACTGTTGTAAGTGAATCCTCTGATTGCAAATAAGACTTTTAAATTAGCTAAATGTGTGAAAATGTGTCCCTGTAAAAGATGAAAAATGTCTTTAAAATGCTGAAATGTTCCTTAAATTTTTTTTAAACTGTTCCTGTCAAAGATAGAAAATGTTAATCCAAAAAACGTTGAAATCCACCTATTAAAAATACGAAAATATCCCTGTCAAAGAAATGTTAATCTCAAACTTTTTGAAATGTCTCCAAAATATTTAAATGTCCCTAAAAACATGTCAAAGAATACATTATATTATATCATATTATTATTATTATTAGGTTATTTTTTTTATTATATTATACTAATTATTTTATTGTTATATTTAGATATCGACCTGGTATCAGTCTGTTATAGCAGTTCTTCTTCTGTGCTTTATGTAACAGCAGCGTGTTAGATAACTCGTTCAGCTCGTTCACTCGCTGACGACACACTCGCTCCATTTTTATCCTCCGCTCTGTTTCTCTTTCTGTCTCTGTTTCTGTCTGTCGTGCTGCGAGCTGACGTTCATCTGAAGCAGAAATAATTTCAGGACTGAAGATATCTCTCTCAGATCAAAAACATTTACAGCATCATGTTCTAGATTTAATATGTCCTCCCTCCAACAGGGGGACTGCTTTATAATAAATACTTTAAATATGTTACAAAAATGTCCTAAAGATAACACACACCATATATATATATATATATATATATATATATATATATATATATAAATAATCACAAAAAAAGAGAATTATTGTCATACAAAGTTGCTCTAAAAACCTTTACAAATAAATAAGTAAGTCATAAAGTAAATGATTAAATATTAAGAATAAGCAAACACTCGATCCTTCAGTTTATCAACAACATTCAACATCTGCTGATTTCAGCTGGACAGAAGAATAAATATTCATTTTGAGGTTTAGAGGAGCACGAGTAGAAAGTAAAGCTGAAGCTTAAACACTGAAGTAAGGTAAAAGAACCCCAGAGAGTTTATTGACCCTAAATGAATAAAGAAACCAGAGACAGGATGCAGGAATAGATGGAGTTGTAGTTCTGCAGTTCCACTCCATGACCACAGGAGGGCGCCAGAGTCCCGCTGCAGGACGTCCCGGCCCAAAGCAGACCCAATAAACCTGAAGGTCCCCATAACCAACGAACTTGTATTGTTACAAGTTTTATTGCGAAATGCATCAAAAATATTTCAGTGAGCTTCTCTGCAGTTTTATATTTAAACTCAAATAGATAACATATTGCAGAAACATATTTTTATTAATAGTATTGTTATAATTATTATTAATAATAGTGATAATAATAATAATGATGAGAATAATTATATTAGTACATGTGCTCTGTGTGATCAAGTAATGCATGAATATAATAATAATAATAATAATAATAATAATAATAATAACTAAAATATTGATTTAGTATTTATATTAAATTAAGTTTTGGACGACATCTTTTCTTTGTGCTTGTTCAGCTTGTTGTTGTTGTTTTGTTTAATTTGTTTAGATTATATTATGCTGTAAATGTGCACAGAAAACTTTTACAAAAAGTTAAAATAAACTTCAAGAACAAAACTTCCACATCATAGTAAAAATATATATTATTAAAATAATAATTATGTTTCTATATTATTCCATGTTTCACCGATAGATGTGGTATTTTTACTTACTTTTTATTGTAATTTTATATTTAAAAATTAGTTTATGAAATAGGAAAAAAGTGAATAAAATTAGCTCTATTTCAGCCAATTGCAACATTAAAGTGCATATTACATGTTTCTCCATCAATAATAAAAATGTTATAGCCTATTGTGATAAAATAATATTAGAACTGACAGTCAGTTTGTCTGCAGAAGTGAACACTTTTTCTTCTCATTTTTTTCCCTAATATTTATTAAAATTATTATTATTATTATTATTTATTTAATTTCATTGATGACAATGACAAACGTTTACTTAAGTAATGATTTCTGACTCTGACACTGGTACACCGTTAAAAAAAAAACAGTTAACAACCGTGAGTTATTTTACAGGTCACTTCTTTTTTTTTTTAAATGGACACTATACAGTTAATATATGTTTTTTTAAAATAATATATAAATATGTAGAATACGTTTTTTTTTTACTGCCAGACTTTAACATTTTATTTTAATTTAATTTAATTTAATTTAAAACCTTTTTTTTTTTTTAAACATTATTTTCAAAAACAACAACATTCAATTAAAAGTTTTACTGTAACAAAACAGAAATTTGCCTTAATTTTTTTTACATTTGCCAATATGTAAATTGTATGTATGTATTTTTTGTATTTTTAATTACTTTTAATTATGTAATATTTGTAAAAACATTTTTTATGACAATAATGTATAAAAAGAAGAGACGCCACTGTCAAATAAAACAGTACACTTCTGGAATTTTTTTTACAGTGTAGGCTTGAAGCGACTTCTGTTATATTTAGTCTAAAAGTTGTTGTTTTGTTTAGATTTTCGACCTTTATTTTGCTAAAAGTTGACCGGAAGTTGTGTGGTTGTCGTAACCATATATATCTATGGTTGTAACCTCCCCCCGGAGCTGTTCCTCCGTCCTCTCCTCCCTCCTCCTCCTCCTGCTCCTCAGTCCACCGCTGTGCTTCGCCGAGTCGCTGCTCCTTCTGCCCGCTGCCCGAGCCTCCTGCCCGGCTTCATTCACTGGAGAGCACCGCTGATTACTGACCGTATTTGTGGAGCAAAGTCCCGGAGAAGATGAGCCCCCTGTCCCGGTCCTGGTGCCGGTCCCGGAGCTGGTTCTGGGTGTGCTGGTCTCTGCTGAGCCTGGCCGCTGGGAGCCGGGCTCTGGACCTGGAGGAGCTGTTCCAGTTCGGAGAAGAAGCCGGAGACCAGCTGCTGCCCCCCGGATCCGACTCCACGGCGGAGCTGCCCCTCAACGGATCCCTGTTCCTGTTCAGCGAAACCTTCAGCAAAGTTTACGTGAGTCAAACCTCCAGATGCTGCTGAGTTTTATCATTTAACCATCATGTTCATTCATCAGGGAAAAAAAGTTGTAGTAAAAGTCCAGCCTGGTTTCTGCTGAGATGTTAACCTGAAAACTCCCAAAAACTCACTTTCATAAAGTTTTAAAGTTTATTAACTCCAGTTAAAGTTTTAATAAATGAGGAATGTTCACTCAGAGTAGCTGCAAGTTCATAAAATGAAATAACAGAAATTATAAACCAGTCTTTCAGAAATAAAAAGAAGTGAAATGACTTTTTCTCAGCCAAAATAGTAGAAAATGTAGGAAAACCTGGCTTCTGCTGTGATTAAACTTTGAAAACTACCCAAAACTCACTCATTCATAAATATAAACTCCAGTAAAAGTTTATATAAATGAGGAATGTTCACTCGGAGAATTAACAAGTTCATGAAATCAAAAAACCTGCAAAAAACTCAGAGCTTCACAAATCAAACGAAACCCATCTTTAAAAATATGACTGAAACAAGTCTGAGGGATTTCTGCAGCTCTTTTTCTCAGTCAGTCAGTAAAATGTTCTTTTGTGAAAAAAATTGGGCTGCTTTGCCAAAAACAGTCACAGAAATGCACATATTGTCCTGATTCCTGACATGAAACAGATATTAGTGCTGAGAAAAAGTGTATTAACTCCAGTAAACGTTTAAATAATTGAGGAATGTTCACTCAGAGTATCAACAAGTTCATAAAATGAAATAACAGAAAAATAAAGAAGTATTTCAGTAATAAACGGATGTAAAATCTGTCTTAAAGAGAGGAGAGGAGAGACTTTTTACACAGAGCAGAGAGGAAAGGACAGGAGAGGCTTTTTACACAGAGCAGAGAGGAGAGGACAGGAGAGGCTGGAAACATGACAATACTTCGATATGTACAATATGTGGAGGAAACTGGTTTTGGTCATATTACATTCTTTTTGGTCATTTTGTGTCACTTTTGGTCTTTTATTTACTTTTTTGGGTTATTTTACATAATTTTGGGGGGTAATTTTGTGTCTTTTGGCATATTTTTACATCTTATTTGGTAATGTAGTGACTTTTTTTTGGTAATGTTGTGACACTTGTTGGCTCTTGGAAAAGTGATTATATATAAATTCTATTTTATTCACATTTAAAAAAAAAAATTATCAGAGAAATTCAACTTTTTTTCTGTTTTCTGTCATTCTAACTGTGTTATTCTGCACAAAGACATGTTTGAGTTGTTTGGATTGTGCTGATGTGAAAAAAGCTGAAGAAAAAAAAAGCCCTGAAACGTCTCGTTGGGGCTCTGAGATGGGATTAATCTCTCAGTATCTTCAGAGCTGCAGCTCCATGATGAGTGTGATGACTTCAGTCTGGGAGTCTGCTCTCTCTGTTTGTTTGTTGACACCTGATAAGCTTTTCTATTGGCTCCTAATCACCTCCACACACTTTAAAAGTGTTTACAAAATAAGAGTCTCTCTGTCTCTGAGTGTTTGCCCTGCAGCCACAGACCCAAATCAGACACGTGTGTGTGTGTGTGTGTGTGTGTGAGAGCAGACAGGTGGAGAGTGTGTGTGTGTGTGTGTGTGTGTGTGTGTGTGTGTGTGTCTGTGTGGTTGTTTGTTCAGAGAATCGGAGGTGTTGCATTCAGAGGCTGGAATGTGAGTCAATTAAAAGCCAACACAGATAAGCCTTTCATCAAGCCGACACACACACACACACACACACACTCTGAATGCATTCCTCAGGTCATGTGACCGTTAATCCAGATTGGAGCATCTACACGCTGTTTGCTTTGTGTTGAACTTCTGTCTTCAGTTCAAGTTGTTCTTCTCTTTGTCTTCAACATGTAACAATAGTTTTGGATTCTTAATTAGTTAGTTACTTAGTTTTGTTTTAGTTGTGATTTTTTGTTTTCAAATTCAGTTAGTTTTAATTACATTTTAGAATGAGTTTGCTAGTTTTAGTTTAGTTTTTATTATTTTTAGTGTAGTTTTTTATCAGTTTTAGTTTAGTTTTTATTAGTTTTAGTTTAGTTTTGATCAGTTTTTATTATTTTTACTTGTTTTATAAAGGGGTAAATGTTGGGTGGGAGATTATAGAAGTTCACAATAAATTTGGTGATGAATTTATATCTCTTGATGGCAATAGTAATATCTGATGAATTTCATCTGGTATTCGGCCATGTGAACAGATTTATCCACCTCAATTATTTTGCATATTTCTAAATAAACTTGTGTTGAATCAAATCACAATCTAAAAGAGACGTGGAAAAAACTCGATGTTTCAGCTTTTAGTTTTGCCCCCTAAGAGTGTAACCTGGCCACTTCAGTGATAAAAAAAATAAACAATATGTATCACAATGTAATGGCAACAAATTTAGATATTTTCAGGAAAACGTTCAGGTGCTCCGGTGCGCTAAACGATTTACAAATAAACACCATTAATCGTAGAAAGAAACTGTAAAAATAGGCATAATCTTCAGAGTTTGAACTTTCCAACAATCCTTGAACTGATCATCAGTTACCAAAGTTTCGTAATAAAAAGTGACCAAAACAAAGCTTAAAATGTTAATATTTCTGGATGGATGGATAGATAGATGGATACATGGATAGATAGATAGATAGATGGATGGATGGATGGATGGATGGATGGATGGATGGATGGATGGATGGATACATGGATAGATAGATAGATAGATAGATAGATAGATAGATAGATAGATAGATAGATAGATAGATAGATAGATAGATAGATAGATGGATGGATACATGGATAGATAGATGGATGGATGGATGGATGGATGGATAGAAACTGTATTAATCCCTTGGGAAGGTTCCCTCAGGGAAATTGGCAATTCCAGCAGCAGCACAACACCAATACACTAAAATAGAATAAAGTTAATAACTAGTCATAATGTGCAAAATGAGAGAGTTCAAGACTCAATAAAAATACAATATCAAATATTAAAACAAGGAAATATTATAAATACAAGGAAATATATACTATAACTATAACAACGGTGCATAATTAGTGCAAGTGTATACAGCGGCCATGTTGTGATTGGTGTGGTGTAATGGGTCAGGCCTGCTGCTCCTCCTCCACCTCTGTCCTCCTGATTTCAGTCATTCTAACTGTGTTATTCTGCACAAAGACATGTTTGAGTTGTTCTGATTGTGCTGATTCCACAGAGCTGCAGGACTTATAGATTTATAGATGTTATATATTGTAGTGAAACACAAGGACACAGAGAGGAGAATGTAGAAAGAGTAAAAAAAATACCCTGAAACGTCTCGTTGGGGTTCAGAGGGCGTCCAGATGCCAAGTTTCATGGAAGTCATGGTTCCATATATCAAGTATACTTTTAATTAATTTGTGTCTTTTTATGGTGATTTTGTCCTTTTTGTGTCATTTTATGCCCTTTTTAAAAAAAAAAAAAAAACTTTTTGGGGGGGGTAATTTTGTGTGTTTTTGGTCATTTACATCTTTTTTTGTCATTTTACCTCCTTAAGTTGGTATTTTTGTGTCTCTTTTGGTAATTTTGTGACATTTTGTTCTGCACGAAGACATGTTGGAGTTGTTGTGATTGTGCTGATTCCACAGAGCTGCAGGACTTATAGAGTATATAGATTTTATATGTTGTAGTGGAACACAAGGACACAGAGAGGAGGATGTAGAAAGAGTAAAAACACCCTGAAACTTCTCATTTAGGTTCAAAGATTTGAAGAAACTGATTTCCAGAACATCTCCTTCTGTCCTTCCTGAGGATCCTTTGAGCAGCTGAAGCTCCTCGACACGCTGACGAATCCTCTCTGTGTTTTTATTCTGTTTCTGTCACTTCACCATTTGTTTCTCATCGTCCTGTTAAAACAAGCGGACCACACAGATCACCGAGCGTCTCTGCAGGAAGTGGCTGCAGCGGCTCGAGGGTCGTCTGCGTGTTCCTCGTTATTTCAGCCGCAGGCCGAGCTGATCTGACTCCAGCAGACGGTGATCCGGTCTGTTGTTGGAGAGTAAAACCAGCCGGTTCACGTGCGGGACAGGAAGCGTGGCGATAATCGGCGTCCTGTTGGTTTTACCGCACAAGCTGCTGAGTCTCTGTGTCTGCAGGATCCGTGTCTCTGAGTGTCTGGAGACAAGAAACTTTTCTTTTGACGCTGCACTTTGTGAAACGGAGTTTTGTGAAATGATGTGTTTCTCAAACGCGAGAAAAAGTTTGATTGTGTCAAGAACTGTTTGGGAAACTCAATGGATACTTTGTCGGCCCTAAATATCAAATAATCTAATAAAGCTAACAAATAAAAGTTATTCTCGTAATTATCAGCTTCAGAGCCCACTGTCAGTATCCAAAAGGAAATTATTTGTAACTGTTTTGGACGTAGCCCGGACAAAAACGTTTTAAGCAGTACAAATTTACGACGAAAAAAACTCACACTTTTACAAGAAAAGACTCACAAATTAACAATGAAGAAAAAAATTACAAATTTACAAAAAAAATCACACATTTATGATAAAAAAATAACAAATTTAGGAGAAAAAAAATACAAATTTACGAGAGCAAAATTACGAGAACAAAAATCGAAAATTTATGCCGTAAATATCACAAATTTACAAGAAGGAAATTACAAATTCATGAGAAAAAATCTCATTTATGGTGTAAAAATCACAAATTTCTGAGAAAAAAAATACAAATTTATCAGGAAAATTTTTTTTACAAGAAAAAAACATTTTTACAAGAAAAATATTAAAAATTTACAACCCCCCCCCCCCCCCCCCACACACACACACACAAATGTATGGTGTAAAAATCACACATTTATGACCAAAAAAATCACAAATTTACGAGAAAATAATCACAATTTTATGACAAAAAATATCAGAAATTACTTTTTTCCAACTCTGCTCCTCTCGTTTCACAACCCAAAGTTTAGTCCGTTTTATTGGAACCTTTTAAGCAATTTTTTTTTTTTATGTCAGCTTCACTGTTTCACCAGCAACATGTTGATTTATTACCATGAACATGAACACTCTGTGGTTTGTTTTGACTCGATTCATGGCTCTAAAATGAGAACTGTTGGAGGCGGGGCTCTGTTCATTCCTATGAATCAGTGGAGCATGAGGCCAAAAACTTACTGTTCATTAAAAACCTGCAGCTCTTCTGCATCTGTTGATAACGTGGAGCAGCGAACTGGAGACTCCTACACTGCAAAAAAAGAAAAGTTAAGTGAACTCAAAATTTCAAGGCAACAAACTTTGATAAAATTTTAAGTTGGACAATTAAACTAAATGTTTTAAGTTTTGTTTTTGAGTTTGCTCAACTCTGAATTCAGATTTTTGTCAACTCAACTGTAAGTTGTACTAACTTATAATTTAACATTGTAATAACTTTTAATCCTTACTTCTGCAATGTGCTGAATTGGCACGATTGTAACGACGCTATGAAATGTCAGCTAATGTTGCGACCACAATTTGGAGTTAGCATTGATACGCTAATGGCTACTCTTGTAGCTGTAGCAAACAGCGCCGCTAGCATCAGTTAGCCGCTAGCTTCCGCTAATGACCAAATTTCACCGCTTTCCCGCATTTCACAACAAAGAAATAGCAGAACTATTGTCCCTTGTTGTGAACCCCAACTTAAAGATATAAGTAACACCAACTCACAAACTTGTTTTTGAGCAGACAACTGGCTTCCTTTGTTGTGCTAACTTACATTATTGCCCTAAATGTCAATAATTTATATTTCCAAGTTTTACCAACTTAAATCACTGTTTCCGCTCACTTCAATGTGAATAAAACGATTTAATGTTACGGCTCTTCTGGACTTTCCACAATACTGAAATGTCTCTCAGACTGTTTTTGGATTTTCCTGCAATGTGAAGCTCTTATTGGTCGCTGTGAGTCTGCAGCCTAAAGAGGACACGCCCCTAACCCTGTATATGTATATACTGGACGAGATTCTACAAAGTCAGCTTCATATGTTTTCTACATTAAATGTTTCTCAGCCTACAGGGGACACGCCCCCCTCCTGCTGGATGAGACATCCTGTCAGTCATCACCAATCCTCAGCAGCTCGATGCTCCTGGAGCTTTCTTTACATTCAGACATTATGAGATAAAGTGTTCTGGCTGGGCTCCAGCTGCTGCTGAGGAGGAGGTCTGAGGAGGAGGTCTCCGGTCCTCCACAGGAAGGGGGGCGTCCTCCTCTGGAGCTGGCACATCTGGAAAGTGTAGACTCGAGACATCTGTCCTCAGACAGCAGCTGTTAGCGCTCGCTGCTTCCTCCCGCCGGCGTTCTCACACAGATAACGATGATCTCAGGGGTCGGACATGTGTGATGTAATCACAAACACTGCGTATTATTACATGTACAAACCGTCATTTACTGCAGAAAGAATGCAGCCGCGACGTCGACAGACGCTGAGACTGAACTGGAGATGGTTCACAGCGTCTCTTTATTCTCTACTGAACGTCTGAGCAGCGTTTCTTTATTCCTGCTGATGGTTTAATCAGAGTTTCTTCTTTGAGGCAGCTGTTAGTTTCACTGAACGTCTCTCTGAATCACCTGCTGCAGCACAGGCAGACATATTACAGAAAAAGAAAAAGTGATTTATTTTACAGATAATTTCTTTAAAATGCGAATAACATACTTCTTACTGTTTTTTAAATTTACTTATTTACTTTAAAAAAATGTTTACCGTACAAAAGCAGAAGTTTTACTTAATTTTACATTCAGTAATATGATGTATATCTTTTGTATTTTTACAGTACAGAAATTAAATAATACTGTAAAAAAAAAACCTATAATTTCCCATTATATTAATTTACAGATTTCAGCTTTTATTTTATGGTTAATATTAGTAGTTAAAGTAATGTAAAAAACAAACCTTTTTTTTTCTTCTGGAAAATAACTTTTTTTTTCATGCATGCAGCTTTTTTTTTTTTTTTTTTTATCATCAACCGATTTCTTGTTTATTGTTTATTCTTCTGTTTTTATTATTTCATCATTAAAAAGTCTGAAAACATAAAAGAACAACATAAAAGACTTGTTTCATGCTTTGTGAACCACATACTTTTTAAAACTTTTTTTTATTTACATTTTATACCAAACTTGCCTTTTTTTTTTACATTTTTACCTAGCTGTTTTTTTTTTTACCTAACTTACGTTTTTTTATTTTTTATTTTTTACCAAACTATTTTTTTTTTTTTACATTTTTACCTACTTTAATTTTTTTTACCTAACTTACTTTTTTTTAATTACATTTTTGCCTAACTTACATATATTTGTTCTTACATTTTTTACCTAACTTATGTTTTAAAACAATTTTTTTTATCTAACTTATGTTTTTTTAATTTTTTTTTCTAAATTTTTTACCTCACTTACAATTTTTTTTTAATTTTTACCTAACTTAGGTTTTTATTTTTATTTTTATTTTTTTTACCTAACTTACATTTTTATTTTATTTTTTACATTTTTCACCTAACTTGTGTTTTTTTAAACATGTTTTACCTACCTTACATTTGTTTTTGTTTTCTTTTACATTTTTTTACCTAACTTACATTTTTTTTTCCTAACTGATATTTTTTTACCTAACTTCAGTGGCTTTCGTCACACTTGTTTCATCTTCACTTCCAGCATGTACATAATTTATTTCATGTTTAAACTGTTTTTTACGCTCATAGGAGTCTATGGGTGGAGCTGACAAACGGTCTGTTCTGTCGTTCAGGTTGAAGATCTTGTTGAAACTCGAAGATATTACGTTTAAAATGATATAAAATAGAGAAAAACAGTAAACAGTCGAATGTTTCAGCCTGATCAGTGACTTTTTGTTCGTCCTGCTGTTGAACAGCTTTTTGAGCGTCGTCATCGTGTTTTCCGCTCAGACAGAAGACTTCCTGTGATGCGGCTGAGTGTCTCCTGCAGGCGGAGACCTGCTGGGAGCGCCGGCGGCCTTTCACCCTCATGCTGCCGTCAGTCATGCGTTTCAGTGGAGGAAGTGTCGGCCGGAGCTCAGAGAGGCAGCGGAGCAGCACGCAGCGTCTCACAGCCACACATCCTCCTTTCATGTGTTCAGAGGCTCTGACCTTTGACCTCTCTGCTGCTGGGAGCCCGAAAAAGATTCATGTTACCTGCGTCTCAGGTCGTCTTTTAAATCTGAGGATCTGATGAGTACGACTTGTCCTCCTCCAGAGAAGCACATGAAGGAAAATCTGAGCTGTTAAATTAAAAATCTCTGAAGCCCGACGAGACGTTTCAGGACGTTTTTTACTGTTTCTACATTCTCCTCTCTGTGTCCTCGTTTTTCACTGCAACATATAAAATCTATGTAATCTATAAGTCCTGCAGCTCTATGGAATCAGCACAATCAGAACAACTCAAACATGTCTTTGTGCAGAACAGTTAGAATGACAGAAATCAGAAAAAAATTGAATTTCTCTGATAAATTATTTCTTAAAAATTGGAAAAAATTTAGTTTATATATAAAACTCTTCCCCAAGTGCCCACAAGTGTCACAAATGTAGTAAAAAAAGGACAAAATAACCGAAAAAAGATGTAAAATGACCAAAAAAGGACACAAACAGACCAAATAAATAATAGAAGAGAAGTAAACAACACACAAAATATCCCCCCAAAAATATAAAAAATTACACAAAATGACCAAGAAAAGAGACCAAAATCAGTTTCTACACAGAATGTAAATATTGAAGTATTGTCATGTTTCCAGCCTCTCCTGTCCTCTCCTCTCTGCTCTGTGTAAACAGCCTCTCCTGTCCTCTCCTCTCTGCTCTGTGTAAACAGCCTCTCCTGTCCTCTCCTCTCTGCTCTGTGTAAACAGATTTTCAGTGAATATTTTATATGTTGTAATATTGTTGGTCTCAGCAGAATCAATGTCTTCACAGTGTCTCTGAGGAGCAGAATTTAATGTTTTTAACAGGATCTGGTTATTGCAAACGCTTTATTTTAAATGACACATGTAGAATAAAGAGAATCTGACACAAATATCAACACTTTACACAAGTTTTGGTCACTTTTTACAACTGATGATCCGTTCAAGGACAGTAGGAAAGTTCAAACTCGATATTGTCTGTTTTTTCAGTTTCTTTTTATGATAAACAGATTTTTGCTGATATTTTAAAAGAAAACATGCTTTAAATCCTCCGGATGGTGGTTTCTTTCTCTCTAGCCTCAGTGTCTTATTCATCTGTGCAGATAGTTTTATATTTATTTTAGAGTAGTTTCTTTACTTGTGCTGAACTCTCCTAACAGCATGAGTGGAAGACACTTTTTGTTATTTTGTGGAGTTTTTCATGATGTTCTCTTGGTTTCTGCGGCTCGTCTCTGCTTCCTGACGTCACCGGCTGACGGCTGAATGTACATGTGAGATAAGATGTTCCACTGTTACATATACAGTTTATATCTGAGCAGCCAAACATCAGCAGCAGCTCACTCAGCTGTTTATGTTTCATCTTATATAAGAGAGACGAAAACTGTTTCATCCAGACACCAAATGTTTTATTTACATTTCAAATAGTTTAAGACCAAAAGAAGAAAAATTGACATTTTGACACGTCGCCACAACAACTATTTCTGTTATATGTAAATAAAAGTATATACAGTTTATTGTCCCTACAAATTATTGTAATAAACGATATGTTGAGATAAGAAAGAAAAAACACATGTTTAATTTTGGGTCCAGAGGGTTAAAGAGCTACCTTGATGAAGTGTGTTGTGTGGTCAGATCTCTGTTTGTTGTCTGATCGTCCTGGTTCACAGAAACCTCATAATAATGAGGCATTGTGGGAAACACAGTCCTTTATTCTTCAGGAAACACTCACAGCCTGATGGGAGATTAACGACCAACAGATTCAGTGATAGCTCGTCCATCAGCTGCTAACGATGTTGTGTTCTCAGACTGAGAGCCCGAGGCTTCACTGCTGCCTTTGTTTTCTACTTTACTCTGAAATTAGCACACAGAGCTGCTGAGGAGGCTTTTTACAGTAAACACAGGTTTCTGTTAGACTAACGACTTAAAGAGACGACGCTTCAGATCACGTCCACACTGTAAAAAACATGTCTGGCAGCAATAAACTGACAAGTTATTTTACAGATAATATTCAGTAAATATCTGTATTTAAACATATATATCTGTAGAAGAATTAAAGATGATTTTGCTTTGATATTACGGTAAATGTTTGTGAGATAAAATGACCAAAAAAAGATACAAAATTACCAAAAAGAGACACAAAAAAACCCCACAAAAGGACGAAGAAAAAAGAAAAAAAAAAGATGTAAAATGACCAGAAGAAGACACACAATTACAAAAAAACACATATTACCAAAAAACCCCACAAAAGAACAAAACAAATCTAAACAAAAGTTGTAAAATTACCAAAAGAAAAAGACAAAAAATTACAAAAAACACATGTTACCAAAAAAACCCAACAAAAGGACAAAAAAAAGTCTCAAAAAGATGTAAAATGACCAAAAGAAGACACACAATTACAAAAAAACCCACATATTACCAAAATAAACCCCACAAAAGGACAAAAGAAAAATTTAAAAAAGTTGTAAAATGACCAAAAGAAGAAGACACAAAATTACAAAAAAAACCCCACATATTACCCAAAAAAACCCACAAAAGGACAACATTTTTTACAGATAATATTCAGTAAATATCTGTATTTAAACAAATATATCTGTAGAATAATTAGCTTAGCTTTAGCTTTAGCTTTTGCTTTGATATTATGGTAAATGTTTGTGACGTAAAATGACCAAAATAAAAAGACACAAAATTACAAAAAAAAAAAAACACATTTTACCCCAAAGAAACCCACAAAAGGAATTTTTTTTTAAAAAAAAAAGTTGTAAAGTGACCAAAAGAAATAGACACAAAATTACAAAAAAAAACACATGCCAAAAAAAAACTTGAACCAAAACAAATATGGATTATGACCTAAAACAGTTTTCTCCACATATTTGACATTTTTTATAACAAGAACTTTCGTAATTAATGATCCGTTCAAGGACCGTTGGAAAGTTCAAACTCTGACTATAACATCTGTTTTATGGTTTCTCTCTAAGATGAATAAGTTTTGGGCGATTTTTAAAAAGGAAAACATACTTTTAGTTACAGAGGGTTAATAAATAATCAGTAAGTCATCATGTTTTTTCACTGGATCGTTGACATATCGGAAAGCAAATACAAAGCAGCAGAATAAAGCTGCGATGTTGCTTTGACGAATAAACGTTCCGTCTCTCTGTCGGCGAGTCGCCCACAGGAATTCCTCACAGTAACTTCGCATTCAGTGTGAAGAAAAGGATCTTTTTAACCCCATTAACTGAAATCCGCCTCAGTGAGTGTTTGAGCCGTGAACTGTGACCGTCAGAGCTTCAGACTGCAGCTTTAACTCACAGCTCGACGTTTAAAATTTACCTGAGAAGCCGTTCAGTCAGTCAGATGTTCTTAAACCCTCTGGGACCACCAAGGACATTTTCAGACACTTTTTTTTCACTTTCTACTTTTGTTTTGATAATAATTTTGATACTGAAAATGGCATGATTTTTGGAAGGAGGTTTTTTTTTCTTGATATATTTTGAAATTCAAATTTCAATTTTTCTAATGGGTCTATAATACACTGTACACATTTGCTCCCCTTTCAGGCCCTTAAGGCTGAAAATGTCCATCTCCAAAAAATGCTATAAAAACTAAAAACAGATTAATATTTTTTTTTTTGCATAAACCTCTTAAACAACTTTCCTGCTCAAAACTACCAAATGTTGGAACATTTTTGGCATTGTAACCCTTTAAATGCCAGTTCGATTGCACGATGTCACTGATTTTTTTTCCTGGTAATTCTACTTTTTTAAAGGTAATTTCCACTTTTTTCAGGTAATTTTGACTTTTTTTCTGGTAAATCTGGCTCAAAACTACCAACATTTCTAAGAGTTTGAGTATTTTAACCCTTTAAATGCCATTTGATTACATGGTGTCACTGTTTTTAATACAATTTTTAATTTTTATATGGAAAGTAATTACATTTTTGTATTTTATTCATAAAAAACATCTTAATTTCTTCTGAAATCTTTTTATCACAAAATAAACACACATTACACAGAACAAGTTAGTACACAGAACTAGTACACAGAAGAAGCTAATTTAAAAAAATTTTTTTTACATTAAATCTAAAGTTGTGCTGTAAGAAAAACAGTTAATAAAAGTAGAATTACCCAAAAAAAAAGTCAAAATCACAAGAAAAAAGCCGAACTACCTAAAAAAAGGCAAAATTACCAGGAAAAAAATCACAAGAAAAAAAATCAGTGACGTTGTGCTATCAAACTGGAATTTAAAGGGCTACAATTCCAAAAATGTTCAAACATTTTGCAGTTTTGAGCAGGGCGGAAGGTGATTAAGAGGTTAATGCAGAAAAAAAGTAGGAAAAAAATATGAATCTTCTTCAATTTTCAGCCTTAAGGGCCTTAAATATGATCCAACAATCAGGAAAACCTGCAGGTCGCCTTATGCACAGAGAGTTTATTTCTCTTTTTTTTTTTAAAAAGTCTGAACTGTGGGAAGCTGCAACTAGTTTAAATTATCTCATAAAACATGTTATTTTGTGAGGAAAATATTTAAGAAGAAACCTTAGTTTTTTTTTGATAATAACCAAAATCATTATGATGAAAACCATGGAAAATGTCTAGATATCAGCTCTTGAATTAAACTCTTTTCAGCTGTTTTTGTTGTTGTCATTATATTTGTCCAAACAGATGTACCTTTAGTTGTACCAGGCATTAAAATTAACAAGAAATTGAAGAAAATAAGCGTGGTCTAATAATATTTTCCAGGACTGTACATTCGAGCTCGAGCAGCTACAATGCCAGGGCCTGTAAGAACTGTTACTTTTGTGTCTTTTTTTATGCATTTAAAAAGAAGAAGTTAGAGAGCAAAAACTCCCACTCTGCAAGTGCAAAAGTTTCTACATATAAAGCAAAACTTTTGAATTCAAAGGCAAAAACTTTTTGATTTGCAAAAAAAACTTTTTGATATGCAATAACGCTTTTTTAACCACAAATTTATTTTAATAGCAATTCATTTTTTTAAAATTGCATTGCAGATAGTTTTACCGTTAAAAACTTTAAGATTCCCAGAGGAACTTGACTTGAAACTTGAAGAATATAAAAAGAGGAAAAACGAAGGTAAATAATGGAGCGACGTCAGTTGAAGCCAAAAACAATCCCTTCATCAATAAACAAAAATTAATAGTTTGTTATTAATGCAAATATTATTATCATATTATGATATAATGAGTCATGATTATAGTTATTAGTTTCTGTCGCTTCATGAATAAATAAATAATACATTTCATCTTCTGTCTCAGATCAACACGAATGGCTTCGTGTCGGCGGTGGCGCCCCCAGCAGAGGGCGAGTACCTGGGGAAGATGCCCGCCGACTTCAGGATGATCGCAGCTCTGCTGGGAGACCTGGACGAAGGGGACGGACAGGGGAAGGTCCACTTCAGGTGGGACAGCAGCCCCGAGGTGCTGAGTAAGGCCACCGAGCACGTGAGGCGAGCGTTCCCCAGAGACGACGGCGTGGAGGCCACTGGCGCCCTCGTCGTCACCTGGGAGAACATGGCCGCCAGCGGGACGTCCGGACGAGGAGACGGGCTGGACACGAAGGTGAGCCGCCGCGGGGGTCGTGTCTCAGGTGTGAGACTACAGATGTACAATAGAGGTGGGAATAAACCGATAAAGCATAGCATCGTGATATTTTTTGATTTGTTTTTTTTTGCCTTTTTTGTTTTTCCGGAGGTCGTAGCGGGCTCACTTTCAAGAATATATTGGAAATACTGGAATATATGAAACTAGAAGATCTAAGGAATCTATAGGATATCATGTCAGGAAGTTGACAAAATAACGCTGCAAAGTTAGGCTACACAAAATTACCAGGAAAAAAAAGTCAACATCACAAGAAAAAAGTATAAATTACCAGAAAAAAAGTAGAATTACTAGTTAAAAAATGTATAATTACCAGAAAAAAGGTCAAATTTAGCAGAAAAAAGTATAAATCACCCCCCAAAAACTAGAATTACCAGTCAAACTAAAAAAGTCAAAACTAAAGGAAAAAAAGTCAGTTTCATGAAAAAAAAGTCTAAATTACCAGAAAAAAGTGGAAATTACCAAAGAAAATCAAAATCACAATAAAAAGTAGGAATTACCAGAAAATTGTCAAAATTACCAGAAAAAAGGTCAAATTACTAGACAAAAATTTAGCTGAAAAAAAGTATAAATTACCCCCAAAAAAGTAAAATAACCAAAAAAAGTCACAACTAAAAGAAAAAAAGTAAAAAGAAAAGAAAAAGTAAAAATGACCCAAAAATGTCAAATTTACAAGAAAAAAGTCGAAATTACCCGAAAAAAACAGAAATTGCCAGAAAAAATATATAAATTGTGCGTCAGGATATCGTGTCGGGAAGTTGTGGAAATAATGCTGCAAAGTTCGTCTTTTTGTTTGATTCAGAAACATTTTTATAAGTGAAGCTTGTTGTTTGTGAAAGTTTGATAAAATGCTGCAGTTGTTGTCGTCCATACATGTTTGATATCAGTTCAGTCTGACTGAATACTTTGTTGGTCAGTCTGTGGGTTTGACTCTCATTGTGGAGAAATAAAAAGACTGAAGTGAGATGAATACACTGAGAATTTTCACCTATCTCTTATTTGCTGAGAACTCCTTGATTTGTTTTCCTTTTGGCGACATGGAGTTTGCTTTGTACTTCCAGAGAAACACTTTCCAGCTGGTCGTGGCCTTCATGGCGTCGTCCACCGTCGCCATCCTCCTGTACCCCCACGACGGCCTGCAGTTCCTCTCCACGTCAGTAGGGGGCGAGAGCAAGCTCCTGGAGGCGGGCTTCAACGAAGGCCTCGTGAAAGGCTATTTCTGGGGGACATCAGAGGGGACGTACTTTCGCGCCACCACCGATGAAGAGACCTCCATCAGGAGACTGACTGAGTATGAATCCGATGTGCTTTGATATAGAATATACTAGAATGGGATTTGCATGTTAAAAAAACAAGTCTGTAAATGTTCAGTGCTGTGGAAAAGGCTTGTATCCAGTAATAATGAAGTCAGATGGAGAATAATTAACTCTGATAATAATCTAAAAACTCAGCCAAATGCTCATTCTCACAAGAAAAAAAAAACGCCACTCCAAAATTGAAAGGGTTTCTCATTGGCCCATGCAAGTTTCATTAAAAAATCGAGCTGGTAGTTTTGCTGTAAACCTGCTAAAAAAAACAAGCACCAACCAAGCTTTAACCTCCAGATCTGAACAGTGAAATCTTAAACCTGCATTCTGTCAAACATCCAGCAGGGGGCGACTCCACCGGCTGCAGAAAGAAGTCAGTTTGTATGTAAATCAGGAGGAATGTGAGTCTACTTCTGACTTGATTTGTGACCTCAGTAAACATTCTCATAACTAATTAATGGTCTAAATCATTAGTTTCAAGTCTTCTTCAATCCAACATGATGTTCATTTAGTAAGTTAAAATATTAAAAATCATATTTTGAAACGTAAGTTCAGTCTGTCGACAAGACCAAAGTTATTCGTAGCTGAATTTGTCGACTCTCATCTAGTTTCACTTAACTTCGGTCGTCCGAATGAAAATCCAATCACTATTATTATTTAACAGGAAAGAAAACCTTTCGATTTGCAAACAAAACTTTTTGATCTTTAAATTGCATTGCCGATAGTTTTACTGTTAAAAACTTCTGGCAGTTACTTGAAGATTCCCGGAGAAACTTGACTTGATAAACGAGGGGAAATAATGGAGCGAAGTCAGCTGAAGCCAAAAGCAAGTCCTTCATCAATAAACAACAATTAACAGTGTTATTGTTATTGACGCAAATATTATTATAATATTTTGATTTAATGAGTCATAATTATTACATTCATGATTATAGTTATTAGTTTCAGTCGTAAGTTCAATTACCATTCATACAGACGGATCTGTCGACAAAACCAAAGTTATTCGTAGCTGAATTTGTCGACTGTTGTCTAGTTTCACCTTACTTTGGTCGTCAGGATGAAAATGTACCGTTACTATTATTATTTGCAGCTACATGTGATCTTAAATAAGCACAAAGGTAACGCAGGTGGTCCTTAGTCCTTAGTCCCAAAACACCTGGAGGAGGAGAGAGTCACTTCATTCAGCCGTGACCGGCATTTGGTTCATTGCATGAAGTATAATTCATCTGTAGTTTTGCACGTTGTAAAATGAGAAATCCTCATATTAATCCAGTCACATATAGGTAAGAGTGATCGCATTCTGCATGATCACTGGTTGCAAAAAAACTGAAAATGTCTCGAGCCAAAATGCCAAATTCGAGGCCTCAAAATGGTCTTCCATGAACATTATTTTCATGCAGACTATGCAAACTGCCTCCTCGAGGAAGTAAAAAAATGAGACATTTCGGTTGTTTTGACATTGACAAATTTTTCTTCTTCCCTTTATCCAACCAGAAAGTCAAACTCAGGACAGAACGGAGTTTGGGTGTACGAAATCGGCTCCTCGCCATTCTTTGTCGCCATTACACCCGGGATGATCTCAAGCCTGCCGGAGGAGGGCACTGAACCGCCCGTCACCTTGTTGTCAAGGCAACAGAGACCCCCAACTGAGACCCCCACTGAGTACCCAACCAGTTACCCATGGGCTGAGACCACCACACCTCAGTATGGTGAACCAGAGACTGAAGACCCCGATTACCCAGAATACACCGACTCTGAGACAGTTACGACAACATACACCGAGCCGGAGAGGGCTCAACCGAGATACCCGGACCAAACCGAGACAGGATACCCGGACCGAACCGAGACAAGATACCCGGACCGAACCGAGACAGGATACCCAGACCGCACCGAGACAAGATATCCGGACCGAACCGAGACAAGACAGCCAGGCTACACAATCTCTGAACCTGATCCCAGATACCCTCCGGTCGAGCCGAGGTACCCTGACCCTGATCCAGTCCAACCTCGGTACACCAACCCTGAACCAGTCCAACCGGTGCCTCCCTACTCCCGGCCCCAGCAGCCCCAGATCGTTGTTGTAGACGAAGCCCTTGATGTGAATGGTAAAATAAGCCCCAAAATTTTTTTGAAGATTCAGGAAGGAGTTGTTTTTCTGAACTTGTTGAACCTGATAATTTCTCTCTTTGGTTGTTTTTTTCAGTATTTGCGTACAATTCGGAGACGTGCGCCCATAACCGACACAAATGCTCGGCATTCGCTGACTGCCGCGATTACAGCAACGGATACTGCTGCCACTGCAGGCCTGGTTTCTATGGGAACGGGAAGGACTGTGTCGCAGAAGGTAAGAATCGTTTTCAATTTTACTCATTCTGTCAATGTGGCAACGTTTTCTTGGACTTTATAACAAGAGAGATGTCAAGACGAACCTTTTTGTGTGGACACATTTCAAAATGATTACTACAGCATCCCTCTGAATAATAATTGGGCCGATGGTTGATTGAGTTGACAATGGTGGTCATTCAGAGCCGGGGCCTGATCTGGAACCAGTTCTTTTAGAACCGACTCTCTGCAGGAAGGCTGCTTCCAGAGCGGCACCAACTCTCTTCTGGACTCCAGCCACGAAGCTCTTACGTCAGGGGCTGGGGGCGGGATTATCATGAATTTATTTTACTTTATTTGTTTAACTGCATTATTCTTGTAGGCTGACAGGTGTTTGTCCTGAACAAATGAGCTCCACTCATTAGATCCTTCTTGTGTTTCCAGGAAAACCTCAGAGAATGAATGGAAAGGTGAATGGTCGAGTGTTCGTTGGGAGCTCGCCTTCCCCCGTCGAGCTCAACAACAACGACTTGCACTCGTATGTGGTCGCCAACGACGGACGAGCCTACGTGGCCATCAGCAACATCCCTGACAGCCTGGGCCCCTCTCTCCAGCCTCTGTCCTCCCTGGGCGGAGTCATCGGCTGGGCCTTCGCCCTGGAGCAGCCCGGCTACCAGAACGGCTTCAGCCTCATCGGTGAGCGGACGTGTTGTTAGGGTCTGAGTAACGACGACCGCAAGGATCGGCCAGGACCCTATTGGAATTGTAGACGTTATTATTATTATTTCGTGCCAATACTTACCATACTTAAAAAGTTGTGACACTTTTCACATGCGTCAAGATCTGGTGAAATTAATGTATTGTATTGGACAAGCGAATGGGTGTTGAAAACTGCCTCAGTGGCGCCCCCTAGAGCTGCACAATATAGGAAATTTTCACGTAAAGACACAAACTTTGGTAGGCAGATGTAACATGAGGAGACACACGAAAAAGCCTCTTGGACCCATTCACTAAACCCAACAGGAAGTTGTCTATCTCGACTCGAACATCGTTTTTTGGCCGTTTTTGGCCATTTCCAGGATCCGTACTGTAACATAGTTCTCCTCCAGATTTAACCAGATCGACTTCAAACTTGTTCAGCCCAATCAAAGACCTGTTTGAATAAAAATTGTTAACAGTTTTTGTTTTCTATAAAGTATGTGGGCGTGGCATGGCGGCGTTTTCACCATGAAACAGGAAGTTGCAATAACTTTAGCATACATTATTCAATGCGTCCCGGCCGAATCCCGCAGACACCCTGATTCACCCGTGCAATGCTGCTTGCAGCTCTAATTTTTGTTTGTTGTTGTGAAAAGTTGCGTCTGCTGCATCGCTGATTGGCTCAACAATGATTTGGATAATGTTTGTAGAGATGTGTTGGCCTCAGAGTTTTGCAGACCATGAATGCTGTGTTCAGTTCAGACACGCATGTTTTCTCCGTGCAGGCGGCGTGTTTTCCCGGCAGGCAGAGGTGATCTTCCATCCCGGTAACGAGCGTCTGAGCATCAGGCAACAGTTTAAAGGAATCGACGAACATGACCACCTGGTGGTGAGCACCGAGCTGGATGGACGTCTGCCCGCCGTCCCGCTGGGATCCTCCATCCAAATCAACCCGTACAAGGAGATCTACCACTATGACAGAAACTGTGAGGATCATTAACAACCAAAACAATAGTGGATTTTGTGTTTATAGAACATTTAAATCATTGATGCGTTGATGACTGGAAAAAGGAAATCTCAGTAACTCTTTCTACTTCTTCTCCTCTCAGTGATCACTTCCTCCTCCAACCGCGACTACACCATCACCTCCTCTGACGGTGACGTGCAGACCAGGAGCTACCAGTGGCGTCAGACCGTCACCTTCCAGAGCTGCCAGCACGACGAGGCTGTGGGGGCGGCGCTATCCACCCAGCAGCTCAGCGTGGACCAGATCTTTGTGATGTTTGACGCCAACAACAATCTGACCCGCTACGCCATGAGCAACAAGATCGGCTCCGTCCACAGTGAGTTCTGACTGAAGTCACCTTGAGATGTTTTAACACGTTCGGATCGTTTTTCTGTGTTTCCTTGTTTTTCACTGTAATATATAAAATCTATATAAATCTGTAAGTCCTGGAACTCTGTGGAATCAGCACGATCATGGCTTCAAGTGGGAACAACTCAAACATGAAGTATTCTCATGTTTCCAATCAGTATTTTAAGCTTAGTTTTGGTCAACTTTTCTAACAGAAACATGAAATAACCGATCATCCGTTCAAGGCCTGTCAGATATTCTGACGATAATGCCTGTTTTTATAGTTTCTTTCAACGATAAACTAGATCTAGATTTTAAACCATCTCTTCACGAAACCATACTTTTTAAACCCACCAGCTGCAAAAATACCAATAAAGACACCTAAAACCTGCAGCACGGTGGGATCTTTTAGTCCTGGGAACATTTTTAGAGCTTTTCCTCATTGCTGGAGGACCTTGTTTATTGTAAATTGGATGCATCATTTGAACAAAAACACACTTGCTTCTTGCTTGGAGACATGTCTTCGTCTGCAAAAAACAGAAAAAATGTGCACGTGATACAACTGCACTTGTTTTTTGTGAGTTTTTCTAGATGACAGAAGAAGTTCTTAGACGAGTACGAATCCTGTCTTCCCGGCCGTCTGTCCGGGACATTCAGAGTACAAAGATGTGTGTTATTACCCGGAGGAATGCAGCGAAACACGCCTCCAACCGTTTAGTTGCAGGGGAACATCAGAGGAAGACAAACAGTAACGTGAGCCCGGCTGTATTTCCTCAGCTGCAATCGGAGCGGCTGTGAGATCGTTGGCAGGGGGTGAAGGTCAACCAGATACCCAGCTCCGGGCTGCAGAGAGGGGGGAGGGCGGCGCTGCAGAGAGGGGAGGGTTAAAGGTAAAAGTGCAGGTGGGGGCTGCTGACGGGAGGTTTCGGGGGGCTCCGGGTTACACAAGCAAACAGCACTCAGCTGGGGTTTGTTGGCAGATAGTGGAACATCTGCGTGGTGTTTCCTGTGAGGAGGTGAAGGTCTGACGGGAACCAGAGGACAGAGCTCAGCGCCCTCTGCTTCACATAATCTATGAACCATTAAAGTCATTTATTAAGCAAGAATGTTAAACATTCTCTGATGCTGCTGCACACTCAGAATGTTCTGAACAAAGCCTCGTTCTGACTCATTAAACTGTGTGTGAAATGTGCACATTTAGTATCTGCATCAGGAGGCAAACCCCCGGGGCTGACGGGAGTCTTAAACCTGCATTCTGTCTCATATCAAGCAGGGGGCGACTGCACCAGTTTGCATTTAAGTGCATTCAAATATGAGACAGATTCATCGTTGAAGTCATTTTTCATGCAAAATGACTTCTGAAGGGTGGACATTTTGCTTTTCTCTGTTTTATATCATATGAAACTGAATATTTTTGGAGTTTTGACTGACAAAACAAGACATTTAACTCTTTTTAGTTCTGGGTTATTTGTCTCAGTTTATGACTCCTTCTCATCCTGCCTCTATATAAACTTAAAAAATGTTCACCTTGCCATGTTGGCATCATTTTTCCAGCACAGCCTGACCTTTATGAGCTGATCATTATTGTTTCACTTTGACTTACTGGATGAACATTTAGATCACTAAATAACATTAAAGCTAAGTTACTTTCAGTGAAGAGTTGATCTAAAAGGTAAATGAAGAGGACATCTAGTTCTATATTTTATACTAAATATATTTGAGCTTATCTCTGGTTTACTCCCATCATCAAACACAAACTGGCCTCATGGAGTCTGAAGCAGTTGAAGGTGTGAAAACCCCACAGCCTGAACACACACCAGCCTTCACTCTGTAAACACGTCACATCATTTCTATTCTTATTTATTTCTCAGGTGGTCATCCAGAGCAGAACCCTTGTTTCACCGGCAGACACGGCTGTGACATCAACGCCGTGTGTCGCCCGGGCGACGGCCTGCAGTTCACCTGCGAGTGTGCCACCGGTTTCACTGGAGACGGACGCTACTGCCATGGTAACATGACACCACACCACCTCTGCATGCTCACCCTGTAGAGGGATGTTCACTGATGTCATTTGATGACTTATTACTTTGTGAACAAACTCACACTACAAAGAATAAAATATGAATCAATAAAAAAGTAGAGGCACGATTTGCAGCGAGGATAGAAGTCAAAAGGAAAGCATAAAGCGACAACCTGCGCCATCTTCAGGCGACGGCTAGTACTGCTTCACAGTGAAAATGATAAAAAGTAAAAATAAATGTGCAAATAACATTTTTTGTCCTTCATAGCCCCCTACAGAATCTGCTTACAGAGATTTTGAAATCATAGATGACATTAGACACACAGAGTGTGTGCTATATAAATAAATAAAGGAATAAATAAGTACAGAAATACTTAAATAAAAAATAAAATCCATTTAAAACTTTTTAAAATTATATATATATATATATATATATATATATATATATATATATATACATGGATTAAAGTTCCTCGTCGCTATGATGGATTTCCATCATTTGGAGTTCACAGAGACCACTTGTGAGATCAATAGCCATGTTTCCTGTAGGGTAAAGAGTGGCAGCTGGGAAAGTCTCAGGCCACGCCCTCTTAAATGTCACTCAGAGTGTCTCAATTACAAAATGGGACCCAGAGGGATTTACGAGACTCCGAAGGTGACGTATGGTTTTCGGTCGTAGCTTAATCGCTTAGCGACAGTTTCGACGGTGATCCATGATCACATGGCTAATTATGCACAGCGTCTCCACTGATCATAAACATAGTGATCGTGAATTAACCAGCATCACTAACTGTGCACAGAGTGTCCGGTGCTTGTTGTAAACAAATAGAGATCGCTAAGTGAACACCTCCTACAGCAGCACATACACACTGTACTGCTACAGAGCTAACTGTTAGCCTATTAGCAATTTAATTGTGGTGTTGTTTGTTTGCTGCTTGTTCTGTTTGTTGTTCATTTTTTAATAAGACAAAACACTATAGAGATTTGCACCCATTGTTATTTAATCCTGGGGCTGTTTGTTGTTTGATGTATTTTTTTATTTCTATTTTCTTATATATAAAAGGTTTACTTGAAATAATAAAGAAAAAAACATGTAATGAAAAGTTATGGAGATGCTTGATTGTTTTAGAGAGTAAAGACAAGCTTTGCAAAAAAAATAATAATTGAAAAGACAAAAACGCAATAGATGCAATAGAACAGCTGTTTAAAATCCTCCTCCTGTAAAACAGTATTGGTTGAGCATTTAAATGTGATGGCTGCATTTGGTGCTGAATTCTTATGCATTAGTATTTCTTAAGCAGGTGTCAAGTAACCTAACCTGGAACATGTTCCACACACTGCATGTGACTTGACTGTAGCGCAAGTAAAATTTCAGTCACAAGATTTTTGTTTACTTTAATCCATGAATATATATTTTTTAACTTTATTTGGTAGTGTGTGCTATATAAATAATATATATAATTTTAATATAATATATTGTGTTTATTATATATATATATATATATATATATATATATATATATGTAGATATATAGATATATATATTTTTTTGTATTTTTTTTTTGATAATAAAACAAACTTAGTGTCTTTAGTCATGAGCGCTTTTTACCTTCTCTATTAAACGTGTTATTACTTCTGCTCATCATTGACCTCTATGCCATTGGTCAGACGTGGACGAGTGCAGGGAGACTCCTCCGGTCTGCGGCTCCAACGCCGTCTGCAGTAATCACCCCGGGACGTTCCGCTGCGAGTGTCTGAGTGGCTTTGTGTTCGCCAGCGACGGGAGGACCTGCATCGGTAGGTCTCACAGTGTGTGTGTGTGTCTGTGTGTGTGTGTGTGTGTTTGTGTGTGTGTGTGTGTGTGTGTGTGTGTGTGTGTACAGCTGTGTGGGTGGGTGGAGTGTGTGGTTCCTGTGTGTGTGTGTGTTTGTGTGTGTGTCCCTCGTTGCTCCTACAGATGTTCTTATAGCCGCCAACAGACATAAACATAAAGCTTTCTTTTGTACGACTGTAAATGGGACTCGCTCCAGACAAAACTTATAAAACAGAGAAGATGTGATTTATCATGAGAGGCCTGGGTCTCTTTAACCCTTTCACTCCTTCTCATTCTGCCTGTATAGAAAAATGTTCCTATATGACCTGATCATTGTTTTTTTTTTACTATGTGTTGTTGGATCAACATTTTAAACACAAGAAAATGTTTGAAACCAATGTGAAGGTGTCTTAAAGCTGCATTCTGTCTGATATCCAGCAGGGGGCGACTGCACCGGTTTGCATTGAAGTCCATTGAAATATGAGAAAATTTCTCACTATATTCATGACCTCCAGTTATTCCGTTGACAGAAATATAATCAGTAATAAGAACATTTTATGCAAAAATGACAGAACATTTTGTTTTCAGTTATGGAAATGTGGTTTCTTGCTTTCCTCTGTTTCAAATCTTATGGTCTGTTTTGGTCTCATTCAGCCTATATATACCACTTAAAAAAGCTTTTGCTGAATCAACAATTTGAAGACTTCTCACTGAATTTATGACCTCCGGTTATTCGGTTGACAGAAATATATTCAGTAATAACTCAATTTTATGCAAAAATTACAGAAAATTTAGTTTTCAGCCACAGAAATGGGGTTTCCTGCTTTTCTCTGATGAAGATTTTTTGGAATTTTGGTCTGTGTTTGACTCATTCTGCCTGTATATACTATTAAAAAAAACTTTTGCTGGATCAAAGATTTTAACAATTTTGAAAAAAAAAACACCCCATAAAATCTAGCCCATAAAAAACCATTGCAGAGGTGTCTTAAACCTGCATTCTATCTAATATCCAGCAGGAGACGACTCTACTCGTTTGCACTGAAGTCCATTGAAACATGAGCCAACTTCTCACTTGATTTATGACCTCTGGTTATGTGAAATGTGGTTTGCTGCTTTTCTCTGATAAAGTTTTTCTGTAAATCTGGTTTTGACTCATTCTGATAAAATCCGATTGTGAAAATGAAAATGAAAAGTGAAACCAGTGCAGAAGTGTCTCAAAGCTCAATCCTAGAATGACCATGATGATAAGTATAAGTATAATAATACAGAGCATTTAAAGCCTGTAAAGGGACATAACTTTGCTAACATGGCGTGTGTGTGTGTGTGTGTGTGTGTGTGTGTGCGTGTCCTGTAGAGGAGAACCGCCCGCTGGATCACTGTCAGAGAGGAAGCCACGACTGCGACGCTCCTGAACGAGCGATCTGCAGCTACACCGGAGGCTCGGCCTTCATCTGCTCCTGCCTGCCAGGCTTCAGCGGGGATGGCCGGGTGTGTCAGGGTGAGTTCACAGAGTTTATCGGAGTGTATCAGAGTGTATCAGAGTGTAGCGGCAGACCTCCCTCCAGCAGCTAATCTTCACTGTTATGACTTGTATCATATCAACTCAGATGCACAAAAATCCCCGGCGCGTTCCGAGCTGAAGGTCGAAGCAGCAGAACAAATGAAACATTTCATTTGTTTCACTTGAAGGATTCTTTGAAACTTTGTCTGCAGGAGTGAGAAAGCATGTTAGCTAAAGACTCATAAAGAGCTGGAGCTCTGCAGGGGTCATGCAGGGAGAAAAACACACGTTTGTGCACAAGTTTTTCAGAACATAGCACTGAACGAAGTTTAAAATAATGAGAGAGAGAAAAGATCTTTTCTCCCGGACAGACAGAGTAAACTCAGGAAATAATACCTAAAAAGACAGTTATATTGATGTTTCTCTCCTTTTTCTTCATTAATAACTCATTTAAAAGGATTCACTAAAGGACTGTGAGGCTTTTGTAGCCACTAAATGTGCAGATAAAACAAAAACAAACCATGTAATTTAAGTACCTGCAAAGGATGAACTGCTCACAAACTCTGCTGCCAAACAAACTGCGTCTCTGTTCTCCGCTTCTGTTTGCACATTTTTTTTGCACATTTGGTTGACAAATTGTATGCAAAAACTCTAGCATTCTTGCTCAAAACTGCATGTTCTCATAATAAAGTGGGCAAACCAAATGTATGCAACTCAGACTGTTTAGGGACCCCAGTCTGCATAAATAGCTCTATGCATGAGGAAAAACTGCAAACTTTACCTTAAACTGCATGTTATCAGCATAAAGTGGGCATACCCAATTTATTAAACTCAGATAATCTAGAGTCCATATTTGGGAATATGCAGAAATAGCTATGTGCATGAGAAAAAAAAATGTTTTTTTTGCCTTAAACTGCATGCTGTCACGTAATGTGGGCATGTGTGAAAAGAAGAGACTCGTTGGTACACAGAGAGCCCATTTTTATTCAGATATCTTGATGTCAGAGGTCAGAGGCCAGCTTTTAAAATCACCATGTCCTCACTAAATAGCCCAAATTTGGGCTCACCAGTCATACCCGATTTATGCAGCTCACAGAATGTTTAGCGACCCCAGGTGAAAATAATGCTTGTAGATTCTGCAGTCTTTGTTTGGCATGTGGCTAAAACACAACAGGAACTCCATCAGTTGAAACAACATTTTCTGCTTTCTACCAAATAAAAGCATCAGAGCCCTCTCAGCGTCTGACTGGACTCTGTCAGGATTTGTGGCAGGAAATGAAAAAGCTCTCAGCGGTGGACTTTGTGTCGTATCAAACAGAAGTCTTCCACGTGAGACTCGGTGTCTCTGCAGTGTAACATGCTGCAGGACGGCGCTGTGGGCCTCTCCAGCAGGAAATGTTTCCACCTGGACAGGAAATGCTGGATTGTGCCTGACAGCTGTGCAGCTCATCTCGTGTATATACATTCTGAAGAATGTTCATGTGTGGGGAGAACAAACTGTCCGAAACTGTCTTCTGACACTGGGCTCGGAGTCTGTGTATCTCTTTTCACAGTTTGAACTAAAAGTCGACATTTGTCCTTCAGGCTCCAACAGCAACACTGCAAAGAAAAACACATAAGTCAAAACATAAAAATAAAACATAAAATAGTTGATTTAATGGGGACAGACCAATCAAATATCTTTCCATGTTTTATTTAATTTATTAATTTATTTTTTTATTACTTATTTTGATAGGTGGTTGTGTGCTAAGCAATAAAGATATTAAGTATTTTATACTTAATATCTTGTCTTGTCTGTAATAGAAAAACAGTAAAAAAATTAAGTAAAAATAATAATAATTAAATGGTGTACAAGATATAATTTTGGACTAAAATATAATATATTCAAATAAAATATGAATACGGTGGTAATAAACACGTTTTAAATGACACATGCAGAATAAGGAGATTCTGACGCAAATATCAACAATTTAAGCTTCATTTTGGTCACTTTTTATAACAGAAACTTTAATGACTGATAATCTGTTCAAGGACCGTCGGAAAGTTCAAACTCAAGTTTCTTTCTTCCATAAATTATTTATTTTTGCCGATCTGTTTTAAGTAATTGAAACTTGTTAAAAGTGCATTTTTCAGTGGATTTCTTTCAACGGTTCTGGTTGGTATGTGACATCATCACGTTCATCTTTTTGTTTTTCTTTTGTTTCTCCCCTCGGCCCATTCAGACGTGGACGAGTGTCAGCAGGAGCGATGCCACCGCGACGCCGTCTGCTCCAACACGCAAGGCTCCTTCACCTGCCAGTGCCGTCCTGGTTTCCATGGTGACGGCTTCCAGTGCAGCGCCACACCCGCCGGTAGGTGTCGCTCTGACGGGACGGGCGCCGAACCCTTAAACCACATTTCTGACTCCTTTAATAGAGAACTGTGGGCGGGGGATGTTTAAGGGGAGACAGCAGTAGATAGAAGCGATCATTAATCTGTGATGAAAATAACTTAATTGATCAATTAATCAATTAAGTAAACCTATTAAGGTTTTAAAGGGTTCAGAACGTTAATGTTTGGATTTCTGAAGTCCATTTCCAACTTAATGTCTTAAAGTTGTTGCAGCAATTTACGTTAAATTCTACCATTTGTGACTGGCGTAGAGTAGATAGAAGTGTTGATAAACTCCTCCAGAATCCCACATTCAGACTCCAAGACCTTTAGAGCTGCAGAGGAAAATCCATGCTGTGATCTGGTTTCAGAAACTTTTCATATTCTGGGGATTTCTGCAAGAATTGCATTTTTCTGCAGTTGTATGGCGAGCACTTGTAAAACGCTAAGAAAAAACGTTGTTGTTAATATACTGAAGAAAGCTTTTTAAATAAAATAGATAATGAATAAGTTAATAAAAAGGTTTTTAATATATTCGTGCTAAAATACTTACGTAATTGTAGCTTTTGTTAAAACTAACTTAAAACTAAAAGATAAATTGTTTGTTTTTCTGACAAACTGTAGTGTGAACCTCTTCCACTCCACCACTTTGTTACACAGATTTGGTGCAAAATCTTTCCTTTTTTTACTCAACTCTAGAATCAATAAAAACAGTCAGAAACTCCCTCCAGAATCCCACATTCAGACAGCAAGACCTTTAGAACAGCAGAGAAAAATCCATGCTGTGATCTGGTTTCAGAAACTTTTGATATTTAGTAGATTTGTGTATTTTGTGCGATTGTATGGCAGCACTTGTGTTGTGTTGCTGCTTATAGTGAATCTAGTGTCTCAGCCATCCATCCTCTGAATGCTCTAGGTCTCTAGTTTGTGGTTGTGAAGTTTCATGAGGCTGTGATTATCCTAGAGGTCACAGCAGCTCATTTTATACACCAAGCTCAAATTTCACTCACTAACATCATCACACATGAAGAACATTGGGCTCATTGAATCCACAAGAGTCTCAGCTTTCCAGTCAGACCCGATTTATGCAGCTCACAGACTGTTTAGGGACCCCAGGATGCACAAAGATTCACACACAAGAGGACACAACAACACATTTACTGCAGGATAAACACTGCATGGGCTCTGCCCCAAACAGCTTCTGATGAAGTGCATAAAGTGGGCATGTCACGACTAAAAACAGCCAAAAGACTTAATAAAATATCATATGAAACAGAGAGAAGCAGCCAGGGTTCACACACAGAGTTTAGTCTTGTTGTCCCTCCAGATTTATGCAGCTCACAGACTGATTAGGGACCCCAAATATTCACATGCACATTTTTAGGATAGTCAAAAATGCACATTTATCTACATGAGATCAGCATAAAGTGGGCATGTAATTTCATTAAGATATATTGAGGTCAGAGGGAGCCGTTTGGAAATGACCATTTGGACTCATTGAATCCACAAGAGTCTCAGCTTTTAGGGACCCCAGGATGCACAAATAGTCATATTATGTAATAGGCGAGAAATAATGCTTACGGGTTAAATATAAATTGGGTTTATTGTGTCCAATAAAGTACATTTTCAGAAACTGAAATATTTTAACCAAATCCCTCTTAAAGCTGGAGAGGTCTTTTGGGACTCGCAGCACTTTAATAATAAAAATATTTGTGGTGTGTTAGTGTCGCGGCAGCTCGTTCAGGATGCAGTTGGTTCTTCCAGAAGTTTCAGAGACAAACAGCAGCTGTGTGACTGTGCAGAGTGTAAACACGGAGCTGCAGGTTGTGGCGGTGCGGAGCGATGAAGGATGTTTGTGAAGCGATCGCAGCGTAAACAGGTTTCATGTTAGACTCAACAGGCAGCTGATGACGCACAGCTGAGCTTCTGTTCATGGTGATAAAGTTCATTAATCAGAGCGGAGACACAAAAATAAAAGTCATCAGTGTGTTCTGACCGTCACCATACACTACCTCTCTGATGTGTGTTTTTATACTTTAACCCCCAACTAGATGTTTCAGGGCGTTTTTTACTCTGTTCACATTCTCCTCTCTGTGTCCTTGTACTTCACTGCAACATCTAAAATCTATAAGTCCTGCAGCTCTGTGGAATCAGCACAATCAGAACAACTCAAATATGTCTTTGTGCAGAATAACACAGTTAGAAAGACAGAAATCAGAAAAAAGTTGAATTTCTCTGATATATTTTTTTTTTTAAATTTGGAATAAAATGGAAAATAAAATTAAAAAAGACAAAATTACCAAAGTCACAAAATGACAAAAAAGATGTGACACAAAATCAACCCCCCAAAAAATATGTAAAATGACCTAAAAAGTCAATAAAATACCAAAAAAAGACACAAAAGATTCCCTCAAAAGGTGTATTGACCAAATAAAATATGTATTAACAAAACCAGTTTTCTCAACATATTGTACATATTAAAGTATTGTCATGTTTCCAGCCTCTCCTGTCCTCTCCTCTC